>NW_028294872.1:0-120373 GCF_964341445.2 Mesoplodon mirus | reverse complement strand
ATTGGCATTCGAATGAGAAGTGAATTTGGTTGAGGACGGTTCTTGGAATGCTTGGCATTTAGGTTATTTTAGGTCAACTCTTTGGGAAATTCAATTAGAGTATTTATTGAATGGTTTTAGTGAGCTGAATGGTTGTCATGTCATGTCATAGATGGTCTAAAACATGACTCTTATTTCTAAACTAGTTGTGTTGGTCAGATAAGGCATCTTACATGATGTATTTAATCCAAGATAATGATGGATGAGTAAGAGGCAGATCATTGTAGAGGAAGTAATTTTGGTTTTGAGAGAGGCATTCTTAGGGAAATAGGCCTTGGTGTGTTCATTTAGAGCTGGGCAGGATTGAGGTCCGAGAGAGGAGGGAAAGGATATTTGGGTAGAGGGAAGGGCTTTGGCAGAGCCTCAGAGGCCTGACGGTTCCTGGGGCCTTTGTGGGAATGGTGGGAAAGTTGGGTTGCAGTCAGCCTGTGGGTAGCCTGGACGTTGGGTAATGAGCGTGGCCATCAGTTTATGGGCGCCCTCTCTAGAGTGGTCTGTAACTTGCTTCCTCCCTGAGGAAGCGTGACACGCTTCTGCTAGCTGCAGTGTCTTCCCCACAGCTGTGCTGTCCATGGAGGAGAAGGGGGCCTGCTCTGCCATGGCTTCCTTACTCCTCAGGGTATGGCGTGTGAGTTATTTTAATACTGTATCAATCTGCCTTTTCTTTCTTTTGTCACAATGCATTTGCTTTCTAAAGTGGTCTTGTTTTCAGGATAATAATTGGGTTTCCACAGGGAAAATCATAATGTATGAGGCAAATTACTGACTAAAGGCAAATTCCTGACTTAAAAAATGAATCTCTAATTTTTTTCTAGTAGTTCTTCTTTTGTTTAAATTTTTGTTTTGTTAGTTATGTAAAGAAACTTATGGATAGTAATTTCTGCTCAGGTGGATAGTGGTACTGTTTAGCACAGCTCATTGGTCTTCTGAAACTTTTACAAATGCAGTCTGATTCATTCCAGCCAAGTTAATTAGGAGGTACATAATTTTTTTCCCCTAATGGAGACAAATGGAAACGACAGAGATACAGAAATCATCTTCAGTTTAGATTGAAGAAATGTCAGTTACTACTGTTTGTTCCTGCTGTTTGATCACAGTTTATTTTTATATTTGGAAGTCTGTTTCTAATCAAATAAGATTTAATGTTTTAGAAGTAATAGAGGACCATGACTAAACTAAGAAGAAAAGTTAATTTAAGGACAAGAATTGATTTTTAAAAATATAAAAGTACATTTCATGACTTGATTTGAAGATGATCTGGTGGTATCCTTATACTGTCGCAGAAGGAAGTCCACAGTGGGACGAGAATGATGCTTACAAATCAGCACCCTTATTATCTATTACTGAAGATGTCTTAGTCCAGGCCAGTCTGCCTACCACCTCTGTGGTACACTGTTGATTTCATTTTTCTTCCAGTATTTACTTTTGGTTCTGGACCAGTTATCTAGCTGTGATGGGATTCTTCAAAAGTATCCTACATTTTGTACTTAGTGAACTAGTGATTGTCCTGTTTGCAGACATTCTTTCTGAGGCTCTACTCTTGCCTCGAAAACCGACATTTGCAGAAAGGGAAATGTATAGGTTTTCCTTTTAAATGTATTTATTTTTATTTATTTTTGGCTGTGTTGTGTCTTCGTTTCTGTGTGAGGGCCTTCTCTAGTTGCGGCGAGCAGGGGCCACTCCTCATCGTGGTGCGTGGGCCTGTCACTGCCGCGGCCCCTCTTGTTGCGGAGCACAGGCTGCAGACGTGCAGGCTGATTAGTTGTGGCTCACGGGCTTAGTTGCTCTGCAGCATGTGGGATCTTCCCGGACCAGGGCTCAAACCCATGTCCCCTGCACTGCCAGGCGGATTCTTAATCCCTGCCTCACCAGTTATTCTTTTTTGAAAAAATTTATTTCCTCATTTGTTTTTATGTGATGATGCCTTTATTTATTTATTTTTATTATTGTTTATATTTGGCTGTTTTCGGTCTTTGTTGCTGCGCGGGGGCTTTCACTGGTTGTGGCAAGTGGGGGCTACTCTTTGTTGTAGTGCGTGGACTGCTGATTGTTGTGGTTTCTCTTGTTGCGGAGCACGGGCTCTAAGTGTGCGGGCTTCAGTTATTGCAGCAGCTGGGCTCAGTAGTTGCGGCACACAGGCCCTAGAATGCGCGGGCTTCAGTAGTTGTGGCGTGTGGCTTCAGCAGTCGTGGCTCGCGGTCTCTAGAGCGCACGCGCAGTAGTTGTGACGTACGGGCTTAGTTGCTCTGCGGCATGTGGGATCTTCCCAGACCCGGGCTGGAACCCGTGTCCCCTGCATTGTCAGACGGATTCTTATCCACTGCACCACCAGGAAAGTCCCAGACTTTCCTTTTCTTTTTTTTTTTTTCCTGCAATTTTTTTTAATTCCATGATTTATTATTAAAAAGCCAATTAAAAAAAGAAAAACAAACAAGCAAAAGGCCAATCATTCATCAAGCCAACCAGATGATATAGGCTTTTTTATTTTTTTTTGCCTTATAACAAATTTAATCAGTTATACATATACATATGTTTCCATATCCCCTCCCTTTTGCGTCTCCCTCCCACCCTCCCTATCCCACCCCTCCAGGCGGTCACAAGGCACCGAGCTGATCTCCCTGTGCTATGCGGCTGCTTCCCATTAGCTATCTACCTTACGTTTGGTAGTGTATATATGTCCATGCCGCTCTTTCACTTTGTCACAGCTTACCCTTCCCCCTCCCCATATCCTCAAGTCCATTCTCTAGTAGGTCTGTGTCTTTATTCCTGTCTTACCCCTATGTTCTTCATGACATTTTTTTTTCTTAAATTCCATATATATGTGTTAGCATACAGTATTTGTTTTTCTCTTTCTGACTTACTTCACTCTGTATGACAGACTCTAGGTCTATCCACCTCATTACAAATAGCTCAATTTCATTTCTTTTTATGGCTGAGTAATATTCCATTGTATATATGTGCCACATCTTCTTTATCCATTCATCCGATGATGGACACTTAGGTTGTTTCCATCTCCGGGCTATTGTAAATAGGGCTGCTATGAACATTTTGGTACATGTCTCTTTTTGAATTATGGTTTTCTCAGGGTATATGCCCAGTAGTGGGATTGCTGGGTCATATGGTAGTTCTATTTGTAGTTTTTTAAGGAACCTCCATACCGTTCTCCCTAGCGGCTGTACCAATTCACATTCCCACCAGCAGTGCAAGAGTGTTCCCTTTTTTCCACACCCTCTCCAGCATTTATTGTTTCTAGATTTTTTGATGATGGCCATTCTGACTGGTGTGAGATGATATCTCATTGTAGTTTTGATTTGCATTTCTCTAATGAGTAAAGATGTTGAGCATCCTTTCATGTGTTTGTTGGCAGTCTGTATATCTTCTGTGGAGAAATGTCTATTTAGGTCTTCTGCCCATTTTTGGATTGGGTTGTTTGTTTTTTTGTTATTGAGCTGCATGAGCTGCTTATAAATTTTGGAGATTAATCCTTTGTCAGTTGCTTCATTTGCAAATATTTTCTCCCATTCTGAGGGTTGTCTTTTGGTCTTGTTTATGGTTTCCTTTGCTGTGCAAAAGCTTTGAAGTTTCATTAGGTCCCATGTGTTTATTTTTGTCTTTATTTCCATTTCTCTAGGAGGTGGGTCAAAAAGGATTTTGCTGTGATTTATGTCATAGAGTGTTCTGCCTATGTGTTCCTCTAAGAGTTTGATAGTGTCTGGCCTTACATTTAGGTCTTTAATCCATTTTGAGCTTATTTTTGTGTATGGTGTTAGGGAGTGATCTAATCTCATACTTTTACATGTCCCTATCCAGTTTTCCCAGCACCACTTATTGAAGAGACTGTCCTTTCTCCACTGTACATTCCTGCCTCCTTTATCAAAGATAAGGTGACCATATGTCCGTGGGTTTAACTCTGGGCTTTCTATCCTGTTCCATTGATCTATCTTTCTGTTTTTGTGCCAGTACCATACTGTCTTGATTACTGTAGCTTTGTAGTATAGTCTGACAGACTTTCCTTTTCTTAATGACAATTTTGAAGAGTCCTGGTTCACGTATTTCATAGACTGTCCCTCAACTTGGGTTTGTGTGATGTTCTCCTCATGACTGGAAGGGAGTTAGGGTTTTGGGGAAGGAGATGTTTACTTTTAATATTTTGTTTCATCTCTGTCTCTTGGCTTTTTATATAAGATATTCAATGCATTTAGATATATATTTAAAAAAGCAGGCTTTTAGACTATTATTTTATAATCTGCTTGCTATTTTGTAGTCTGCTTGGGATGATGGTGGTATGCTTTTTTTTTTTTTTTCCGGTACACGGGCCTCTCACTCTTGTGGCCTCTCCCATTGTGGAGCACAGGCTCCGGACACGCAGGCTCAGCGGCCATGGCTCACAGGTCTAGCCGCTCCGCGGCATGTGGGATCTTCCCGGACCGGGGCACGAAGCCGTGTCCCCTGCATCGGCAGGCAGGCTCTCAACCACTGCTCCACCAGGGAAGCCCGGTACACTTTTGTTTTATTTATGCAGTTGGCTCTCTTGCGTTGATTTACATTTTATTGATAAAGCTCAACTGCTTTGGATTATGATGTGTTTACAAGGCTACACAGATAATCTAGAAGGGAAAATGAAGAAATACAAATGACAGAAAATGTTTCATAATAATAAAATTTTCTTAGCAAGCAGCAACCTTTTCTCAAAATCAGTGTTATAATATAAGTTGCTTGCTTCATAAATATGTTTTTTTTGTTTTTTCATATCTTTATTGATTAGTAAGCATGTTAAATGACTTGGGAGGAATCTCACTCTCTTCAAGAAATAATTTGGAATTCTTGATCTAGAATGCTGACAGTTCTCAAAAATGGGTCAGGAAAATCAAAGTAATAGATGGAAAAACAATCTCAATTTTAGCTATTGATATAATTTTTCTTAAATTTAGGGTTTTTTTATAATTGAAGTCACTAAAACAGATGGTGGAAGGTCCATCAAGATATTTATTTTATGCAATTAAAGCATTTTACTTTGCTGTATTGAATTCCATTCATTCTGGAATTTAGGAGAATTTACCTCTTTATGAAAGAGATGATTCAAAGTAGAAAATGATTGCTGACCTTCGCTTCCAGTTTTCTTCTCAGTAGACTTAGTCTCTCCTAATGCTTCTTGCATACTCAGTAATTATATAAGTTTTAGAGAAAAATGCAGGTCTGGCTGAAATTTAAGCACAGTACGATAAATAAAGCTTTTTTCCTTTGCAGAATATTTTACATGTGTGTCCCATAGATTCATCAGAGATTCTAGTTTTGGATAAAGGCAAGTACATTTCAAGACAATACAACATCCCTGTGTATGACATTGGCATTCGAATGAGAAGTGAATTTGCTTCAGGACGGTTCTTGGAATGCTTGGCATTTAGGTTATTTTAGGTCAACTCTTTGGGAAATTCAATTAGAGTATTTATTGAATGGTTTTAGTGAGCTGAATGGTTGTCATGTCATGTCATAGATGGTCTAAAACATGACTCTTATTTCTAAACTAGTTGTGTTGGTCAGATAAGGCATCTTACATGATGTATTTAATCCAAGATAATGATGGATGAGTAAGAGGCAGATCATTGTAGAGGAAGTAATTTTGGTTTTGAGAGAGGCATTCTTAGGGAAATAGGCCTTGGTGTGTTCATTTAGAGCTGGGCAGGATTGAGGTCCGAGAGAGGAGGGAAAGGATATTTGGGTAGAGGGAAGGGCTTTGGCAGAGCCTCAGAGGCCTGACGGTTCCTGGGGCCTTTGTGGGAATGGTGGGAAAGTTGGGTTGCAGTCAGCCTGTGGGTAGCCTGGACGTTGGGTAATGAGCGTGGCCATCAGTTTATGGGCGCCCTCTCTAGAGTGGTCTGTAACTTGCTTCCTCCCTGAGGAAGCGTGACACGCTTCTGCTAGCTGCAGTGTCTTCCCCACAGCTGTGCTGTCCATGGAGGAGAAGGGGGCCTGCTCTGCCATGGCTTCCTTACTCCTCAGGGTATGGCGTGTGAGTTATTTTAATACTGTATCAATCTGCCTTTTCTTTCTTTTGTCACAATGCATTTGCTTTCTAAAGTGGTCTTGTTTTCAGGATAATAATTGGGTTTCCACAGGGAAAATCATAATGTATGAGGCAAATTACTGACTAAAGGCAAATTCCTGACTTAAAAAATGAATCTCTAATTTTTTTCTAGTAGTTCTTCTTTTGTTTAAATTTTTGTTTTGTTAGTTATGTAAAGAAACTTATGGATAGTAATTTCTGCTCAGGTGGATAGTGGTACTGTTTAGCACAGCTCATTGGTCTTCTGAAACTTTTACAAATGCAGTCTGATTCATTCCAGCCAAGTTAATTAGGAGGTACATAATTTTTTTCCCCTAATGGAGACAAATGGAAACGACAGAGATACAGAAATCATCTTCAGTTTAGATTGAAGAAATGTCAGTTACTACTGTTTGTTCCTGCTGTTTGATCACAGTTTATTTTGATTTTTGGAAGTCTGTTTCTAATCAAATAAGATTTAATGTTTTAGAAGTAATAGAGGACCATGACTAAACTAAGAAGAAAAGTTAATTTAAGGACAAGAATTGATTTTTAAAAATATAAAAGTACATTTCATGACTTGATTTGAAGATGATCTGGTGGTATCCTTATACTGTCGCAGAAGGAAGTCCACAGTGGGACGAGAATGATGCTTACAAATCAGCACCCTTATTATCTATTACTGAAGATGTCTTAGTCCAGGCCAGTCTGCCTACCACCTCTGTGGTACACTGTTGATTTCATTTTTCTTCCAGTATTTACTTTTGGTTCTGGACCAGTTATCTAGCTGTGATGGGATTCTTCAAAAGTATCCTACATTTTGTACTTAGTGAACTAGTGATTGTCCTGTTTGCAGACATTCTTTCTGAGGCTCTACTCTTGCCTCGAAAACCGACATTTGCAGAAAGGGAAATGTATAGGTTTTCCTTTTAAATGTATTTATTTTTATTTATTTTTGGCTGTGTTCGGTCTTCTTTTCTGTGCGAAGGCCTTCTCTAGTTGTGGCGAGCAGGGGCACTCCTCATCGTGGTGCCTGGGCCTCTCACTGCCGTAGCCCCTCTTGTTGCAGAGCACAGGCTCGAGAAGCACAGGCTGAGCAGTTGTGGCTCACGGGCTTAGTTGCTATGAAGCATGTGGGATCTTCCCGGACCAGGGCTCAAACCCGTGTCCCATGCACTGGCAGGCGGATTCTTAACCACTGCCCCACCAGTTATTCTTTTTTTAAAAAAATTATTTCCTCATTTGTTTTTTTGTGATGATGCCTTTATTTATTTATTTTTATTATTGTTTATATTTGGCTGTGTTGGGTCTTTGTTGTTGCCCGCGGGCTTTCTCTGGTTGTGGCAAGTGGGGGCTACTCTTTGTTGTGGTGTGCGGACTTCTCATTGTGGTGGCTTCTCTTGTTGTGGAACACGGGCTCTAAGTGTGCGGGCTTCAGTAATTGCAGCACCTGGGCTCAGTAGTTGCGGCACACAGGCCCTAGAGTTTGCGGGCTTCAGTAGTTGCTACGTGTGGCCTCAGTAGTTGTGGCTCGCGGGCTGTACAGCGCAGGCTCAGTAGTTGTGATGTCAGGGCTTAGTTGCTCTGCAGCACGTGGGATCTTCCCGGACCAGGGCTGGAACCTGTGTCCCCTGCATTGGCAGACAGATTCTTAACCACTGCACCACCAGGAAAGTCCCAGACTTTCCTTTTCTTAATGACAATTTTGAAGAGTCCTGGTTCACGTATTTCATAGACTGTCCCTCAACTTGGGTTTGTGTGATGTTCTCCTCATGACTGGAAGGGAGTTAGGGTTTTGGGGAAGGAGATGTTTACTTTTAATATTTTGTTTCATCTCTGTCTCTTGGCTTTTTATATAAGATATTCAATGCATTTAGATATATATTTAAAAAAGCAGGCTGGTAGACTATTATTTTATAATCTGCTTGCTATTTTGTAGTCTGCTTGGGATGATGGTGGTATGCTTTTTTTTTTTTTTCCGGTACACGGGCCTCTCACTCTTGTGGCCTCTCCCATTGTGGAGCACAGGCTCCGGACACGCAGGCTCAGCGGCCATGGCTCACAGGTCTAGCCGCTCCGCGGCATGTGGGATCTTCCCGGACCGGGGCACGAAGCCGTGTCCCCTGCATCGGCAGGCAGGCTCTCAACCACTGCTCCACCAGGGAAGCCTGGTACACTTTTGTTTTATTTATGCAGTTGGCTCTCTTGCGTTGATTTACATTTTATTGATAAAGCTCAACTGCTTTGGATTATGATGTGTTTACAAGGCTACACAGATAATCTAGAAGGGAAAATGAAGAAATACAAATGACAGAAAATGTTTCATAATAATAAAATTTTCTTAGCAAGCAGCAACCTTTTCTCAAAATCAGTGTTATAATATAAGTTGCTTGCTTCATAAATATGTTTTTTCTGTTTTTTCATATCTTTATTGATTAGTAAGCATGTTAAATGACTTGGGAGGAATCTCACTCTCTTCAAGAAATAATTTGGAATTCTTGATCTAGAATGCTGACAGTTCTCAAAAATGGGTCAGGAAAATCAAAGTAATAGATGGAAAAACAATCTCAATTTTAGCTATTGATATAATTTTTCTTAAATTTAGGGTTTTTTTATAATTGAAGTCCCTAAAACAGATGGTGGAAGGTCCATCAAGATATTTATTTTATGTAATTAAAGCATTTTACTTTGCTGTATTGAATTCCATTCATTCTGGAATTTAGGAGAATTTACCTCTTTATGAAAGAGATGATTCAAAGTAGAAAATGATTGCTGACCTTCGCTTCCAGTTTTCTTCTCAGTAGACTTAGTCTCTCCTAATGCTTCTTGCATACTCAGTAATTGTATAAGTTTTAGAGAAAAATGCAGGTCTGGCTGAAAATTAAGCACAGTACGATAAATAAAGCTTTTTTCCTTTGCAGAATATTTTACATGTGTGTCCCATAGATTCATCAGAGATTCTAGTTTTGGATAAAGGCAAGTACATTTCAAGACAATACAACATCCCTGTGTATGACATTGGCATTCGAATGAGAAGTGAATTTGGTTGAGGACGGTTCTTGGAATGCTTGGCATTTAGGTTATTTTAGGTCAACTCTTTGGGAAATTCAATTAGAGTATTTATTGAATGGTTTTAGTGAGCTGAATGGTTGTCATGTCATGTCATAGATGGTCTAAAACATGACTCTTATTTCTAAACTAGTTGTGTTGGTCAGATAAGGCATCTTACATGATGTATTTAATCCAAGATAATGATGGATGAGTAAGAGGCAGATCATTGTAGAGGAAGTAATTTTGGTTTTGAGAGAGGCATTCTTAGGGAAATAGGCCTTGGTGTGTTCATTTAGAGCTGGGCAGGATTGAGGTCCGAGAGAGGAGGGAAAGGATATTTGGGTAGAGGGAAGGGCTTTGGCAGAGCCTCAGAGGCCTGACGGTTCCTGGGGCCTTTGTGGGAATGGTGGGAAAGTTGGGTTGCAGTCAGCCTGTGGGTAGCCTGGACGTTGGGTAATGAGCGTGGCCATCAGTTTATGGGCGCCCTCTCTAGAGTGGTCTGTAACTTGCTTCCTCCCTGAGGAATCGTGACACGCTTCTGCTAGCTGCAGTGTCTTCCCCACAGCTGTGCTGTCCATGGAGGAGAAGGGGGCCTGCTCTGCCATGGCTTCCTTACTCCTCAGGGTATGGCGTGTGAGTTATTTTAATACTGTATCAATCTGCCTTTTCTTTCTTTTGTCACAATGCATTTGCTTTCTAAAGTGGTCTTGTTTTCAGGATAATAATTGGGTTTCCACAGGGAAAATCATAATGTATGAGGCAAATTACTGACTAAAGGCAAATTCCTGACTTAAAAAATGAATCTCTAATTTTTTTCTAGTAGTTCTTCTTTTGTTTAAATTTTTGTTTTGTTAGTTATGTAAAGAAACTTATGGATAGTAATTTCTGCTCAGGTGGATAGTGGTACTGTTTAGCACAGCTCATTGGTCTTCTGAAACTTTTACAAATGCAGTCTGATTCATTCCAGCCAAGTTAATTAGGAGGTACATAATTTTTTTCCCCTAATGGAGACAAATGGAAAAGACAGAGATACAGAAATCATCTTCAGTTTAGATTGAAGAAATGTCAGTTACTACTGTTTGTTCCTGCTGTTTGATCACAGTTTATTTTGATTTTTGGAAGTCTGTTTCTAATCAAATAAGATTTAATGTTTTAGAAGTAATAGAGGACCATGACTAAACTAAGAAGAAAAGTTAATTTAAGGACAAGAATTGATTTTTAAAAATATAAAAGTACATTTCATGACTTGATTTGAAGATGACCTGGTGGTATCCTTATACTGTCGCAGAAGGAAGTCCACAGTGGGACGAGAATGATGCTTACAAATCAGCACCCTTATTATCTATTACTGAAGATGTCTTAGTCCAGGCCAGTCTGCCCTCCACCTCTGTGGTACACTGTTGATTTCATTTTTCTTCCAGTATTTACTTTTGGTTCTGGACCAGTTATCTAGCTGTGATGGGATTCTTCAAAAGTATCCTACATTTTGTACTTAGTGAACTAGTGATTGTCCTGTTTGCAGACATTCTTTCTGAGGCTCTACTCTTGCCTCGAAAACCGACATTTGCAGAAAGGGAAATGTATAGGTTTTCCTTTTAAATGTATTTATTTTTATTTATTTTTGGCTGTGTTGTGTCTTCGTTTCTGTGCGAGGGCCTTCTCTAGTTGCGGCGAGCAGGGGCCACTCCTCATCGTGGTGCGTGGGCCTGTCACTGCCGCGGCCCCTCTTGTTGCGGAGCACAGGTTCCAGACGCGCAGGCTGAGTAGTTGTGGCTCACGGGCTTAGTTGCTCTGCAGCATGTGGGATCTTCCCGGACCAGGGCTCAAACCCGTGTCCCCTGCACTGCCAGGCGGATTCTTAATCCCTGCCTCACCAGTTATTCTTTTTTGAAAAAATTTATTTCCTCATTTGTTTTTATGTGATGATGCCTTTATTTATTTATTTTTATTATTGTTTATATTTGGCTGTTTTCGGTCTTTGTTGCTGCGCGGGGGCTTTCTCTGGTTGTGGCAAGTGGGGGCTACTCTTTGTTGTAGTGCGTGGACTGCTGATTGTTGTGGTTTCTCTTGTTGCGGAGCACGGGCTCTAAGTGTGCGGGCTTCAGTTATTGCAGCAGCTGGGCTCAGTAGTTGCGGCACACAGGCCCTAGAATGCGCGGGCTTCAGTAGTTGTGGCGTGTGGCTTCAGCAGTCGTGGCTCGCGGTCTCTAGAGCGCACGCGCAGTAGTTGTGACGTACGGGCTTAGTTGCTCTGCGGCATGTGGGATCTTCCCAGACCCGGGCTGGAACCCGTGTCCCCTGCATTGTCAGACGGATTCTTATCCACTGCACCACCAGGAAAGTCCCAGACTTTCCTTTTCTTTTTTTTTTTTTCCTGCAATTTTTTTTTAATTCCATGATTTATTATTAAAAAGCCAATTAAAAAAAGAAAAACAAACAAGCAAAAGGCCAATCATTCATCAAGCCAACCAGATGATATAGGCTTTTTTATTTTTTTTTGCCTTATAACAAATTTAATCAGTTATACATATACATATGTTTCCATATCCCCTCCCTTTTGCATCTCCCTCCCACCCTCCCTATCCCACCCCTCCAGGCGGTCACAAGGCACCGAGCTGATCTCCCTGTGCTATGCGGCTGCTTCCCATTAGCTATCTACCTTACGTTTGGTAGTGTATATATGTCCATGCCGCTCTTTCACTTTGTCACAGCTTACCCTTCCCCCTCCCCATATCCTCAAGTCCATTCTCTAGTAGGTCTGTGTCTTTATTCCTGTCTTACCCCTATGTTCTTCATGACATTTTTTTTTCTTAAATTCCATATATATGTGTTAGCATACAGTATTTGTTTTTCTCTTTCTGACTTACTTCACTCTGTATGACAGACTCTAGGTCTATCCACCTCATTACAAATAGCTCAATTTCATTTCTTTTTATGGCTGAGTAATATTCCATTGTATATATGTGCCACATCTTCTTTATCCATTCATCCGATGATGGACACTTAGGTTGTTTCCATCTCCGGGCTATTGTAAATAGGGCTGCTATGAACATTTTGGTACATGTCTCTTTTTGAATTATGGTTTTCTCAGGGTATATGCCCAGTAGTGGGATTGCTGGGTCATATGGTAGTTCTATTTGTAGTTTTTTAAGGAACCTCCATACCGTTCTCCCTAGCGGCTGTACCAATTCACATTCCCACCAGCAGTGCAAGAGTGTTCCCTTTTTTCCACACCCTCTCCAGCATTTATTGTTTCTAGATTTTTTGATGATGGCCATTCTGACTGGTGTGAGATGATATCTCATTGTAGTTTTGATTTGCATTTCTCTAATGAGTAAAGATGTTGAGCATCCTTTCATGTGTTTGTTGGCAGTCTGTATATCTTCTGTGGAGAAATGTCTATTTAGGTCTTCTGCCCATTTTTGGATTGGGTTGTTTGTTTTTTTGTTATTGAGCTGCATGAGCTGCTTATAAATTTTGGAGATTAATCCTTTGTCAGTTGCTTCATTTGCAAATATTTTCTCCCATTCTGAGGGTTGTCTTTTGGTCTTGTTTATGGTTTCCTTTGCTGTGCAAAAGCTTTGAAGTTTCATTAGGTCCCATGTGTTTATTTTTGTCTTTATTTCCATTTCTCTAGGAGGTGGGTCAAAAAGGATTTTGCTGTGATTTATGTCATAGAGTGTTCTGCCTATGTGTTCCTCTAAGAGTTTGATAGTGTCTGGCCTTACATTTAGGTCTTTAATCCATTTTGAGCTTATTTTTGTGTATGGTGTTAGGGAGTGATCTAATCTCATACTTTTACATGTCCCTATCCAGTTTTCCCAGCACCACTTATTGAAGAGACTGTCCTTTCTCCACTGTACATTCCTGCCTCCTTTATCAAAGATAAGGTGACCATATGTCCGTGGGTTTAACTCTGGGCTTTCTATCCTGTTCCATTGATCTATCTTTCTGTTTTTGTGCCAGTACCATACTGTCTTGATTACTGTAGCTTTGTAGTATAGTCTGACAGACTTTCCTTTTCTTAATGACAATTTTGAAGAGTCCTGGTTCACGTATTTCATAGACTGTCCCTCAACTTGGGTTTGTGTGATGTTCTCCTCATGACTGGAAGGGAGTTAGGGTTTTGGGGAAGGAGATGTTTACTTTTAATATTTTGTTTCATCTCTGTCTCTTGGCTTTTTATATAAGATATTCAATGCATTTAGATATATATTTAAAAAAGCAGGCTTTTAGACTATTATTTTATAATCTGCTTGCTATTTTGTAGTCTGCTTGGGATGATGGTGGTATGCTTTTTTTTTTTTTTCCGGTACACGGGCCTCTCACTCTTGTGGCCTCTCCCATTGTGGAGCACAGGCTCCGGACACGCAGGCTCAGCGGCCATGGCTCACAGGTCTAGCCGCTCCGCGGCATGTGGGATCTTCCCGGACCGGGGCACGAAGCCGTGTCCCCTGCATCGGCAGGCAGGCTCTCAACCACTGCTCCACCAGGGAAGCCCGGTACACTTTTGTTTTATTTATGCAGTTGGCTCTCTTGCGTTGATTTACATTTTATTGATAAAGCTCAACTGCTTTGGATTATGATGTGTTTACAAGGCTACACAGATAATCTAGAAGGGAAAATGAAGAAATACAAATGACAGAAAATGTTTCATAATAATAAAATTTTCTTAGCAAGCAGCAACCTTTTCTCAAAATCAGTGTTATAATATAAGTTGCTTGCTTCATAAATATGTTTTTTTTTGTTTTTTCATATCTTTATTGATTAGTAAGCATGTTAAATGACTTGGGAGGAATCTCACTCTCTTCAAGAAATAATTTGGAATTCTTGATCTAGAATGCTGACAGTTCTCAAAAATGGGTCAGGAAAATCAAAGTAATAGATGGAAAAACAATCTCAATTTTAGCTATTGATATAATTTTTCTTAAATTTAGGGTTTTTTTATAATTGAAGTCACTAAAACAGATGGTGGAAGGTCCATCAAGATATTTATTTTATGCAATTAAAGCATTTTACTTTGCTGTATTGAATTCCATTCATTCTGGAATTTAGGAGAATTTACCTCTTTATGAAAGAGATGATTCAAAGTAGAAAATGATTGCTGACCTTCGCTTCCAGTTTTCTTCTCAGTAGACTTAGTCTCTCCTAATGCTTCTTGCATACTCAGTAATTATATAAGTTTTAGAGAAAAATGCAGGTCTGGCTGAAATTTAAGCACAGTATGATAAATAAAGCTTTTTTCCTTTGCAGAATATTTTACATGTGTGTCCCATAGATTCATCAGAGATTCTAGTTTTGGATAAAGGCAAGTACATTTCAAGACAATACAACATCCCTGTGTATGACATTGGCATTCGAATGAGAAGTGAATTTGGTTGAGGACGGTTCTTGGAATGCTTGGCATTTAGGTTATTTTAGGTCAACTCTTTGGGAAATTCAATTAGAGTATTTATTGAATGGTTTTAGTGAGCTGAATGGTTGTCATGTCATGTCATAGATGGTCTAAAACATGACTCTTATTTCTAAACTAGTTGTGTTGGTCAGATAAGGCATCTTACATGATGTATTTAATCCAAGATAATGATGGATGAGTAAGAGGCAGATCATTGTAGAGGAAGTAATTTTGGTTTTGAGAGAGGCATTCTTAGGGAAATAGGCCTTGGTGTGTTCATTTAGAGCTGGGCAGGATTGAGGTCCGAGAGAGGAGGGAAAGGATATTTGGGTAGAGGGAAGGGCTTTGGCAGAGCCTCAGAGGCCTGACGGTTCCTGGGGCCTTTGTGGGAATGGTGGGAAAGTTGGGTTGCAGTCAGCCTGTGGGTAGCCTGGACGTTGGGTAATGAGCGTGGCCATCAGTTTATGGGCGCCCTCTCTAGAGTGGTCTGTAACTTGCTTCCTCCCTGAGGAAGCGTGACACGCTTCTGCTAGCTGCAGTGTCTTCCCCACAGCTGTGCTGTCCATGGAGGAGAAGGGGGCCTGCTCTGCCATGGCTTCCTTACTCCTCAGGGTATGGCGTGTGAGTTATTTTAATACTGTATCAATCTGCCTTTTCTTTCTTTTGTCACAATGCATTTGCTTTCTAAAGTGGTCTTGTTTTCAGGATAATAATTGGGTTTCCACAGGGAAAATCATAATGTATGAGGCAAATTACTGACTAAAGGCAAATTCCTGACTTAAAAAATGAATCTCTAATTTTTTTCTAGTAGTTCTTCTTTTGTTTAAATTTTTGTTTTGTTAGTTATGTAAAGAAACTTATGGATAGTAATTTCTGCTCAGGTGGATAGTGGTACTGTTTAGCACAGCTCATTGGTCTTCTGAAACTTTTACAAATGCAGTCTGATTCATTCCAGCCAAGTTAATTAGGAGGTACATAATTTTTTTCCCCTAATGGAGACAAATGTAAAATACAGAGATACAGAAATCATCTTCAGTTTAGATTGAAGAAATGTCAGTTACTACTGTTTGTTCCTGCTGTTTGATCACAGTTTATTTTGATTTTTGGAAGTCTGTTTCTAATCAAATAAGATTTAATGTTTTAGAAGTAATAGAGGACCATGACTAAACTAAGAAGAAAAGTTAATTTAAGGACAAGAATTGATTTTTAAAAATATAAAAGTACATTTCATGACTTGATTTGAAGATGATCTGGTGGTATCCTTATACTGTCGCAGAAGGAAGTCCACAGTGGGACGAGAATGATGCTTACAAATCAGCACCCTTATTATCTATTACTGAAGATGTCTTAGTCCAGGCCAGTCTGCCTACCACCTCTGTGGTACACTGTTGATTTCATTTTTCTTCCAGTATTTACTTTTGGTTCTGGACCAGTTATCTAGCTGTGATGGGATTCTTCAAAAGTATCCTACATTTTGTACTTAGTGAACTAGTGATTGTCCTGTTTGCAGACATTCTTTCTGAGGCTCTACTCTTGCCTCGAAAACCGACATTTGCAGAAAGGGAAATGTATAGGTTTTCCTTTTAAATGTATTTATTTTTATTTATTTTTGGCTGTGTTCGGTCTTCTTTTCTGTGCGAAGGCCTTCTCTAGTTGTGGCGAGCAGGGGCACTCCTCATCGTGGTGCCTGGGCCTCTCACTGCCGTAGCCCCTCTTGTTGCAGAGCACAGGCTCGAGAAGCACAGGCTGAGCAGTTGTGGCTCACGGGCTTAGTTGCTATGAAGCATGTGGGATCTTCCCGGACCAGGGCTCAAACCCGTGTCCCATGCACTGGCAGGCGGATTCTTAACCACTGCCCCACCAGTTATTCTTTTTTTAAAAAAATTATTTCCTCATTTGTTTTTTTGTGATGATGCCTTTATTTATTTATTTTTATTATTGTTTATATTTGGCTGTGTTGGGTCTTTGTTGTTGCCCGCGGGCTTTCTCTGGTTGTGGCAAGTGGGGGCTACTCTTTGTTGTGGTGTGCGGACTTCTCATTGTGGTGGCTTCTCTTGTTGTGGAACACGGGCTCTAAGTGTGCGGGCTTCAGTAATTGCAGCACCTGGGCTCAGTAGTTGCGGCACACAGGCCCTAGAGTTTGCGGGCTTCAGTAGTTGCTACGTGTGGCCTCAGTAGTTGTGGCTCGCGGGCTGTACAGCGCAGGCTCAGTAGTTGTGATGTCAGGGCTTAGTTGCTCTGCAGCACGTGGGATCTTCCCGGACCAGGGCTGGAACCTGTGTCCCCTGCATTGGCAGACGGATTCTTAACCACTGCACCACCAGGAAAGTCCCAGACTTTCCTTTTCTTAATGACAATTTTGAAGAGTCCTGGTTCACGTATTTCATAGACTGTCCCTCAACTTGGGTTTGTGTGATGTTCTCCTCATGACTGGAAGGGAGTTAGGGTTTTGGGGAAGGAGATGTTTACTTTTAATATTTTGTTTCATCTCTGTCTCTTGGCTTTTTATATAAGATATTCAATGCATTTAGATATATATTTAAAAAAGCAGGCTTTTAGACTATTATTTTATAATCTGCTTGCTATTTTGTAGTCTGCTTGGGATGATGGTGGTATGCTTTTTTTTTTTTTTTTTTCGGTACACGGGCCTCTCACTCTTGTGGCCTCTCCCATTGTGGAGCACAGGCTCCGGACACGCAGGCTCAGCGGCCATGGCTCACAGGTCTAGTCGCTCCGCGGCATGTGGGATCTTCCCGGACCAGGGCACGAAGCCGTGTCCCCTGCATCGGCAGGCAGGCTCTCAACCACTGCTCCACCAGGGAAGCCCGGTACACTTTTGTTTTATTTATGCAGTTGGCTCTCTTGCGTTGATTTACATTTTATTGATAAAGCTCAACTGCTTTGGATTATGATGTGTTTACAAGGCTACACAGACAATCTGGAAGGGAAAATGAAGAAATACAAATGACAGAAAATGTTTTATAATAATAAAATTTTCTTGGCAAGCAGCAACCTTTTCTCAATGTCAGTCTTTTAATATAATTTGCTTGCTTCATAAATATGGGGTTTTTTTTGTTTTTTCATATCTTTATTGATTAGTAAGCATGTTAAATGACTTGGGAGGAATCTCACTCTCTTCAAGAAATAATTTGGAATTATTGATCCAGAATGCTGACAATTCTCAAAAATGGGTCAAGAAAATCAAAGTAATAGATGGAAAAAAAATCTCAATTTTAGCTGTTGATATAACTTTTCTTAAATTTAGGGTTTTTTTTATAATTGAAGTTACTAAAACAGTTGGTGGAAGGTCCATCAAGATATTTATTTTATGTATTTAAAGCATTTTACTTTGCTGTATTGAATTCCATTCATTCTGGAATTTAGGAGAATTGACCTCTTTATGAAAGAGATGATTCAAAGTAGAAAATGATTGATGACCTTCGCTTCCAGTTTTCTTCTCAATAGACTTAGTCTCTCTTCTAATGCTTCTTGCATACTCAGTAATTGTATAAGTTTTAGAGAAAAATGCAGGTCTGGCCGAATATTAAGCACAGTACAATAAATAAAGCTTTTTGACTTTGCAGAATATTCTACATGTGTGTCCCATAGATTCATCAGAGATTCTAGTTTTGGATAAAGGCAAGTACATTTCAAGACAATACAACATCCCTGTGTATGACATTGGCATTCGAATGAGAAGTGGATTTGGTTCAGGACGGTTCTTGGAATGCTTGGCATTTAGGAAATTTTAGGTCAACTCTTTGGGCAATTCAATTAGAGTATTTATTGAATGGTTTTAGTGAGCTGAATGGTTGTCATGTCATGTCATAGATGGTATAAAACATGACTCTTATTTATAAGATGGTTGTGTTGGTGAGCTAAGGCATCTTACATGATGTAAGATGGATCCAAGATAATGACGGATGAGTAAGAGGCAGATCACTCTAGAGGAAGTAATTTTGGTTTTGAGAGAGGCATTCTTAGGGAAATAGGCCTTGGGAGTGTTCATTTAGAGCTGGGCAGGATTGTGGTCCGGAGAGAGGAGGGAAAGGATATTTGGGTAGAGGGAAGGGCACTGGCAGAGCCTCAGAGGCCTGACGGTTCCTGGGGCCTGTGTGGGAATGGTTGGAAAGTTGGGTTGCAGTCAGCCTGTGGGTGGCCTGGACGTTGGGCAATGAGCGTGGCCGTCAGTTTATGGGCGCCCTCTCTAGAGTGGTCTGTAACTTGCTTCCTCCCTGAGGAAGTGTGACACGCTTCTGCTAGCTGCAGTGTCTTCCCCACAGCTGTGCTGTCCATGGAGGAGAAGGGGACCTGCTCTGCCATGGCTTCCTTACTCCTCAGGGTATGGCGTGTGAGTTATTTTAATAATGTATCAATCTGCCTTTTCTTTCTTTTGTCACAATGCATTTGCTTTCTAAAGTGGTTTGTTTTCAGGATAATAATTGGGTTTCCACAGGGAAAATAATAATGTATGAGGCAAATTACTGACTAACGTCCAATTCCTGACTTAAAAATTGGACCTCTAATTTTTTTCTAGTAGGTCTTCTTTTGATTAAATTTTTGTTTTGTTAGTTATGTAAAGAAACTTATGTATAGTAATTTCCGCTCAGTTGGATAGTGGTACTGTTCAGCACAGCTCATTGGTCTTCTGAAACTTTTACAAATGCAGTCTGATTCATTCCAGCCAAGTTAATTAGGAGGTACATAATGTTTCTCCCCTAATGGAGACAAATGTAAAATACAGAGATACAGAAATCATCTTCAGTTTAGACAGAAGAAATTTTAGTTACTACTGTTTGTTCCTGCTATTTGATCCCAGTTTATGTTTTGAAGTCTCTCTAATCAAATAAGATTTAATGTTTTAGATGTAATAGAGGACCATGACTAAACTAAGAAGAAAAGTTAATTTAAGGGCAATAATTGATTTTTAAAAACATAAAAGTACATTTCATGACTTGATTTCAAGATGATCTGGTGGTATCCTTATACTGTCACAGAAGGAAGTCCACGTTGGGACAAGAATGATGCTTACAAATCAGCACCCTTATTATCTCTTACTGAACATGTCTTTGTCCAGGCCAGTCTGCCTACCACCTCTGTGGTACACTGTTGATTTCATTTTTCTTCCAGTATTTACTTTTGGTTCTGGACCAATTATCTAGCTGTGATGCGATTCTTCAAAAGTATCCTACATTTTGTACTTAGTGAACTAGTGATTGTTCTGTTTGCAGACATTCTTTCTGAGGCTCTACTCTTGCCTCGAAAACCTACATTTGCAGAAAGGGAAATGTATAGGTTTTCCTTTTAAATGTATTTATTTTTATTTATTTTTTATTTATTTTTGGCTGTGTTCGGTCTCCTTTTCTGTGCGAAGGCCTTCTCTAGTTGTGGCGAGCAGGGGCACTCCTCATCGTGGTGCCTGGGCCTCTCACTGCCGTAGCCCCTCTTGTTGCAGAGCACAGGCTCGAGAAGCACAGGCTGAGTAGTTGTGGCTCACGGGCTTAGTTGCTATGAAGCATGTGGGATCTTCCCGGGCCAGGGCTCAAACCCGTGTCCCATGCACTGGCAGGCGGATTCTTAACCACGGCCCCACCAGTTATTCTTTTTTTTAAAAAAATTATTTCCTCATTTGTTTTTTTGTGATGATGCCTTTATTTATTTATTTTTATTATTGTTTATATTTGGCTGTGTTGGGTCTTTGTTGTTGCCCGCGGGCTTTCTCTGGTTGTGGCAAGTGGGGGCTACTCTTTGTTGTGGTGTGCGGACTTCTCATTGTGGTGGCTTCTCTTGTTGTGGAACACGGGCTCTAAGTGTGCGGGCTTCAGTAATTGCAGCACCTGGGCTCAGTAGTTGCGGCACACAGGCCCTAGAGTTTGCGGGCTTCAGTAGTTGCTACGTGTGGCCTCAGTAGTTGTGGCTCGCGGGCTCTACAGCGCAGGCTCAGTAGTTGTGATGTCCGGGCTTAGTTGCTCTGCGGCATGTGGGATCTTCCCGGACCAGGGCTGGAACCTGTGTCCCCTGCATTGGCAGACGGATTCTTAACCACTGCACCACCAGGAAAGTCCCAGACTTTCCTTTTCTTAATGACAATTTTGAAGAGTCCTGGTTCACGTATTTCATAGACTGTCCCTCAACTTGGGTTTGTGTGATGTTCTCCTCATGACTGGAAGGGAGTTAGGGTTTTGGGGAAGGAGATGTTTACTTTTAAAATTTTGTTTCATCTCTATCTCTTGGCTTTTTATATAAGATATTCAATGCATTTCGATATATATATAAAAATGCAGGCTTGTAGCCTATTATTTTATAATCTGCTTGCTATTTTGTAATCAGCTTGGGATGATGGTGGTATGCTTTTTTTTTTTTTTCAGTATACGGGCCTCTCACTGTTGTGGCCTCTCCCGTTGTGGAGCACAGGCTCCGGACGCGCAGGCTCAGCAGCCGTGGCTCACAGGCCTAGCCGCTCCGCGGCGCGTGGGATCTTCCCGGACCGGGGCACGAAGCCGTGTCCCCTGCGTCGGCAGGCAGGCTCTCAACCACTGCTCCACCAGGGAAGCACGGTACACTTTTGTTTTCATTATGCAGTTGGCTCTCTTGCGTTGATTTACATTTTATTGATAAAGCTCAACTGCTTTGGATTATGATGTGTTTACAAGGCTACACAGATAATCTGGAAGGGAAAATGAAGAAATACAAATGACAGAAAATGTTTTATAATAATAAAATTTTCTTGGCAAGCAGCAACCTTTTCTCAATGTCAGTCTTTTAATATAATTTGGTTGCTTCATAAATATGGGGTTTTTTTTGTTTTTTCATATCTTTATTGATTAGTAAGCATGTTAAATGACTTGGGAGGAATCTCACTCTCTTCAAGAAATAATTTGGAATTATTGATCCAGAATGCTGACAATTCTCAAAAATGGGTCAAGAAAATCAAAGTAATAGATGGAAAAAAAATCTCAATTTTAGCTGTTGATATAACTTTTCTTAAATTTAGGGTTTTTTTTATAATTGAAGTTACTAAAACAGTTGGTGGAAGGTCCATCAAGATATTTATTTTATGTATTTAAAGCATTTTACTTTGCTGTATTGAATTCCATTCATTCTGGAATTTAGGAGAATTGACCTCTTTATGAAAGAGATGATTCAAAGTAGAAAATGATTGATGACCTTCGCTTCCAGTTTTCTTCTCAATAGACTTAGTCTCTCTTCTAATGCTTCTTGCATACTCAGTAATTGTATAAGTTTTAGAGAAAAATGCAGGTCTGGCCGAATATTAAGCACAGTACAATAAATAAAGCTTTTTGACTTTGCAGAATATTCTACATGTGTGTCCCATAGATTCATCAGAGATTCTAGTTTTGGATAAAGGCAAGTACATTTCAAGACAATACAACATCCCTGTGTATGACATTGGCATTCGAATGAGAAGTGGATTTGGTTCAGGACGGTTCTTGGAATGCTTGGCATTTAGGAAATTTTAGGTCAACTCTTTGGGCAATTCAATTAGAGTATTTATTGAATGGTTTTAGTGAGCTGAATGGTTGTCATGTCATGTCATAGATGGTATAAAACATGACTCTTATTTATAAGATGGTTGTGTTGGTGAGCTAAGGCATCTTACATGATGTAAGATGGATCCAAGATAATGACGGATGAGTAAGAGGCAGATCACTCTAGAGGAAGTAATTTTGGTTTTGAGAGAGGCATTCTTAGGGAAATAGGCCTTGGGAGTGTTCATTTAGAGCTGGGCAGGATTGTGGTCCGGAGAGAGGAGGGTAGAGGGAAGGGCACTGGCAGAGCCTCAGAGGCCTGACGGTTCCTGGGGCCTGTGTGGGAATGGTTGGAAAGTTGGGTTGCAGTCAGCCTGTGGGTGGCCTGGACGTTGGGTAATGAGCGTGGCCGTCAGTTTATGGGCGCCCTCTCTAGAGTGGTCTGTAACTTGCTTCCTCCCTGAGGAAGTGTGACACGCTTCTGCTAGCTGCAGTGTCTTCCCCACAGCTGTGCTGTCCATGGAGGAGAAGGGGACCTGCTCTGCCATGGCTTCCTTACTCCTCAGGGTATGGCGTGTGAGTTATTTTAATAATGTATCAATCTGCCTTTTCTTTCTTTTGTCACAATGCATTTGCTTTCTAAAGTGGTTTGTTTTCAGGCTAATAATTGGGTTTCCACAGGGAAAATAATAATGTATGAGGCAAATTACTGACTAACGTCCAATTCCTGACTTAAAAATTGGATCTCTAATTTTTTTCTAGTAGGTCTTCTTTTGATTAAATTTTTGTTTTGTTAGTTATGTAAAGAAACTTATGTATAGTAATTTCCGCTCAGTTGGATAGTGGTACTGTTCAGCACAGCTCATTGGTCTTCTGAAACTTTTACAAATGCAGTCTGATTCATTCCAGCCAAGTTAATTAGGAGGTACATAATGTTTCTCCCCTAATGGAGACAAATGTAAAATACAGAGATACAGAAATCATCTTCAGTTTAGACAGAAGAAATTTTAGTTACTACTGTTTGTTCCTGCTATTTGATCCCAGTTTATGTTTTGAAGTCTCTCTCTAATCAAATAAGATTTAATGTTTTAGATGTAATAGAGGACCATGACTAAACTAAGAAGAAAAGTTAATTTAAGGGCAATAATTGATTTTTAAAAACATAAAAGTACATTTCATGACTTGATTTCAAGATGATCTGGTGGTATCCTTATACTGTCACAGAAGGAAGTCCACGTTGGGACAAGAATGATGCTTACAAATCAGCACCCTTATTATCTCTTACTGAACATGTCTTTGTCCAGGCCAGTCTGCCTACCACCTCTGTGGTACACTGTTGATTTCATTTTTCTTCCAGTATTTACTTTTGGTTCTGGACCAATTATCTAGCTGTGATGCGATTCTTCAAAAGTATCCTACATTTTGTACTTAGTGAACTAGTGATTGTTCTGTTTGCAGACATTCTTTCTGAGGCTCTACTCTTGCCTCGAAAACCTACATTTGCAGAAAGGGAAATGTATAGGTTTTCCTTTTAAATGTATTTATTTTTATTTATTTTTTATTTATTTTTGGCTGTGTTCGGTCTCCTTTTCTGTGCGAAGGCCTTCTCTAGTTGTGGCGAGCAGGGGCACTCCTCATCGTGGTGCCTGGGCCTCTCACTGCCGTAGCCCCTCTTGTTGCAGAGCACAGGCTCGAGAAGCACAGGCTGAGCAGTTGTGGCTCACGGGCTTCGTTGCTATGAAGCATGTGGGATCTTCCCGGGCCAGGGCTCAAACCCGTGTCCCATGCACTGGCAGGCGGATTCTTAACCACGGCCCCACCAGTTATTCTTTTTTTTTTAAAAATTATTTCCTCATTTGTTTTTTTGTGATGATGCCTTTATTTATTTATTTTTATTATTGTTTATATTTGGCTGTGTTGGGTCTTTGTTGTTGCCCGCGGGCTTTCTCTGGTTGTGGCAAGTGGGGGCTACTCTTTGTTGTGGTGTGCGGACTTCTCATTGTGGTGGCTTCTCTTGTTGTGGAACACGGGCTCTAAGTGTGCGGGCTTCAGTAATTGCAGCACCTGGGCTCAGTAGTTGTGGCACACAGGCCCTAGAGTTTGCGGGCTTCAGTAGTTGCTACGTGTGGCCTCAGTAGTTGTGGCTCGCGGGCTGTACAGCGCAGGCTCAGTAGTTGTGATGTCCGGGCTTAGTTGCTCTGCGGCATGTGGGATCTTCCCGGACCAGGGCTGGAACCTGTGTCCCCTGCATTGGCAGACGGATTCTTAACCACTGCACCACCAGGAAAGTCCCAGACTTTCCTTTTCTTAATGACAATTTTGAAGAGTCCTGGTTCACGTATTTCATAGACTGTCCCTCAACTTGGGTTTGTGTGATGTTCTCCTCATGACTGGAAGGGAGTTAGGGTTTTGGGGAAGGAGATGTTTACTTTTAAAATTTTGTTTCATCTCTATCTCTTGGCTTTTTATATAAGATATTCAATGCATTTCGATATATATATAAAAATGCAGGCTTGTAGCCTATTATTTTATAATCTGCTTGCTATTTTGTAATCAGCTTGGGATGATGGTGGTATGCTTTTTTTTTTTTTCAGTATACGGGCCTCTCACTGTTGTGGCCTCTCCCGTTGTGGAGCACAGGCTCCGGACGCGCAGGCTCAGCGGCCGTGGCTCACAGGCCTAGCCGCTCCGCGGCGCGTGGGATCTTCCCGGACCGGGGCACGAAGCCGTGTCCCCTGCGTCGGCAGGCAGGCTCTCAACCACTGCTCCACCAGGGAAGCACGGTACACTTTTGTTTTCATTATGCAGTTGGCTCTCTTGCGTTGATTTACATTTTATTGATAAAGCTCAACTGCTTTGGATTATGATGTGTTTACAAGGCTACACAGATAATCTGGAAGGGAAAATGAAGAAATTACAAATGACAGAAAATGTTTTATAATAATAAAATTTTCTTGGCAAGCAGCAACCTTTTCTCAATGTCAGTCTTTTAATATAATTTGCTTGCTTCATAAATATGGGGTTTTTTTTTGTTTTTTCATATCTTTATTGATTAGTAAGCATGTTAAATGACTTGGGAGGAATCTCACTCTCTTCAAGAAATAATTTGGAATTATTGATCCAGAATGCTGACAATTCTCAAAAATGGGTCAAGAAAATCAAAGTAATAGATGGAAAAAAAATCTCAATTTTAGCTGTTGATATAACTTTTCTTAAATTTAGGGTTTTTTTTATAATTGAAGTTACTAAAACAGTTGGTGGAAGGTCCATCAAGATATTTATTTTATGTATTTAAAGCATTTTACTTTGCTGTATTGAATTCCATTCATTCTGGAATTTAGGAGAATTGACCTCTTTATGAAAGAGATGATTCAAAGTAGAAAATGATTGATGACCTTCGCTTCCAGTTTTCTTCTCAATAGACTTAGTCTCTCTTCTAATGCTTCTTGCATACTCAGTAATTGTATAAGTTTTAGAGAAAAATGCAGGTCTGGCCGAATATTAAGCACAGTACAATAAATAAAGCTTTTTGACTTTGCAGAATATTCTACATGTGTGTCCCATAGATTCATCAGAGATTCTAGTTTTGGATAAAGGCAAGTACATTTCAAGACAATACAACATCCCTGTGTATGACATTGGCATTCGAATGAGAAGTGGATTTGGTTCAGGACGGTTCTTGGAATGCTTGGCATTTAGGAAATTTTAGGTCAACTCTTTGGGCAATTCAATTAGAGTATTTATTGAATGGTTTTAGTGAGCTGAATGGTTGTCATGTCATGTCATAGATGGTATAAAACATGACTCTTATTTATAAGATGGTTGTGTTGGTGAGCTAAGGCATCTTACATGATGTAAGATGGATCCAAGATAATGACGGATGAGTAAGAGGCAGATCACTCTAGAGGAAGTAATTTTGGTTTTGAGAGAGGCATTCTTAGGGAAATAGGCCTTGGGAGTGTTCATTTAGAGCTGGGCAGGATTGTGGTCCGGAGAGAGGAGGGTAGAGGGAAGGGCACTGGCAGAGCCTCAGAGGCCTGACGGTTCCTGGGGCCTGTGTGGGAATGGTTGGAAAGTTGGGTTGCAGTCAGCCTGTGGGTGGCCTGGACGTTGGGTAATGAGCGTGGCCGTCAGTTTATGGGCGCCCTCTCTAGAGTGGTCTGTAACTTGCTTCCTCCCTGAGGAAGTGTGACACGCTTCTGCTAGCTGCAGTGTCTTCCCCACAGCTGTGCTGTCCATGGAGGAGAAGGGGACCTGCTCTGCCATGGCTTCCTTACTCCTCAGGGTATGGCGTGTGAGTTATTTTAATAATGTATCAATCTGCCTTTTCTTTCTTTTGTCACAATGCATTTGCTTTCTAAAGTGGTTTGTTTTCAGGCTAATAATTGGGTTTCCACAGGGAAAATAATAATGTATGAGGCAAATTACTGACTAACGTCCAATTCCTGACTTAAAAATTGGATCTCTAATTTTTTTCTAGTAGGTCTTCTTTTGATTAAATTTTTGTTTTGTTAGTTATGTAAAGAAACTTATGTATAGTAATTTCCGCTCAGTTGGATAGTGGTACTGTTCAGCACAGCTCATTGGTCTTCTGAAACTTTTACAAATGCAGTCTGATTCATTCCAGCCAAGTTAATTAGGAGGTACATAATGTTTCTCCCCTAATGGAGACAAATGTAAAATACAGAGATACAGAAATCATCTTCAGTTTAGACAGAAGAAATTTTAGTTACTACTGTTTGTTCCTGCTATTTGATCCCAGTTTATGTTTTGAAGTCTCTCTCTAATCAAATAAGATTTAATGTTTTAGATGTAATAGAGGACCATGACTAAACTAAGAAGAAAAGTTAATTTAAGGGCAATAATTGATTTTTAAAAACATAAAAGTACATTTCATGACTTGATTTCAAGATGATCTGGTGGTATCCTTATACTGTCACAGAAGGAAGTCCACGTTGGGACAAGAATGATGCTTACAAATCAGCACCCTTATTATCTCTTACTGAACATGTCTTTGTCCAGGCCAGTCTGCCTACCACCTCTGTGGTACACTGTTGATTTCATTTTTCTTCCAGTATTTACTTTTGGTTCTGGACCAATTATCTAGCTGTGATGCGATTCTTCAAAAGTATCCTACATTTTGTACTTAGTGAACTAGTGATTGTTCTGTGTGCAGACATTCTTTCTGAGGCTCTACTCTTGCCTCGAAAACCTACATTTGCAGAAAGGGAAATGTATAGGTTTTCCTTTTAAATGTATTTATTTTTATTTATTTTTTATTTATTTTTGGCTGTGTTCGGTCTCCTTTTCTGTGCGAAGGCCTTCTCTAGTTGTGGCGAGCAGGGGCACTCCTCATCGTGGTGCCTGGGCCTCTCACTGCCGTAGCCCCTCTTGTTGCAGAGCACAGGCTCGAGAAGCACAGGCTGAGTAGTTGTGGCTCACGGGCTTCGTTGCTATGAAGCATGTGGGATCTTCCCGGGCCAGGGCTCAAACCCGTGTCCCATGCACTGGCAGGCGGATTCTTAACCACGGCCCCACCAGTTATTCTTTTTTTTTTAAAAATTATTTCCTCATTTGTTTTTTTGTGATGATGCCTTTATTTATTTATTTTTATTATTGTTTATATTTGGCTGTGTTGGGTCTTTGTTGTTGCCCGCGGGCTTTCTCTGGTTGTGGCAAGTGGGGGCTACTCTTTGTTGTGGTGTGCGGACTTCTCATTGTGGTGGCTTCTCTTGTTGTGGAACACGGGCTCTAAGTGTGCGGGCTTCAGTAATTGCAGCACCTGGGCTCAGTAGTTGCGGCACACAGGCCCTAGAGTTTGCGGGCTTCAGTAGTTGCTACGTGTGGCCTCAGTAGTTGTGGCTCGCGGGCTCTACAGCGCAGGCTCAGTAGTTGTGATGTCCGGGCTTAGTTGCTCTGCGGCATGTGGGATCTTCCCGGACCAGGGCTGGAACCTGTGTCCCCTGCATTGGCAGACGGATTCTTAACCACTGCACCACCAGGAAAGTCCCAGACTTTCCTTTTCTTAATGACAATTTTGAAGAGTCCTGGTTCACGTATTTCATAGACTGTCCCTCAACTTGGGTTTGTGTGATGTTCTCCTCATGACTGGAAGGGAGTTAGGGTTTTGGGGAAGGAGATGTTTACTTTTAAAATTTTGTTTCATCTCTATCTCTTGGCTTTTTATATAAGATATTCAATGCATTTCGATATATATATAAAAATGCAGGCTTGTAGACTATTATTTTATAATCTGCTTGCTATTTTGTAATCAGCTTGGGATGATGGTGGTATGCTTTTTTTTTTTTTTTCAGTATACGGGCCTCTCACTGTTGTGGCCTCTCCCGTTGTGGAGCACAGGCTCCGGACGCGCAGGCTCAGCGGCCGTGGCTCACAGGCCTAGCCGCTCCGCGGCGCGTGGGATCTTCCCGGACCGGGGCACGAAGCCGTGTCCCCTGCGTCGGCAGGCAGGCTCTCAACCACTGCTCCACCAGGGAAGCACGGTACACTTTTGTTTTCATTATGCAGTTGGCTCTCTTGCGTTGATTTACATTTTATTGATAAAGCTCAACTGCTTTGGATTATGATGTGTTTACAAGGCTACACAGATAATCTGGAAGGGAAAATGAAGAAATACAAATGACAGAAAATGTTTTATAATAATAAAATTTTCTTGGCAAGCAGCAACCTTTTCTCAATGTCAGTCTTTTAATATAATTTGCTTGCTTCATAAATATGGGGTTTTTTTTTGTTTTTTCATATCTTTATTGATTAGTAAGCATGTTAAATGACTTGGGAGGAATCTCACTCTCTTCAAGAAATAATTTGGAATTATTGATCCAGAATGCTGACAATTCTCAAAAATGGGTCAAGAAAATCAAAGTAATAGATGGAAAAAAAATCTCAATTTTAGCTGTTGATATAACTTTTCTTAAATTTAGGGTTTTTTTTATAATTGAAGTTACTAAAACAGTTGGTGGAAGGTCCATCAAGATATTTATTTTATGTATTTAAAGCATTTTACTTTGCTGTATTGAATTCCATTCATTCTGGAATTTAGGAGAATTGACCTCTTTATGAAAGAGATGATTCAAAGTAGAAAATGATTGATGACCTTCGCTTCCAGTTTTCTTCTCAATAGACTTAGTCTCTCTTCTAATGCTTCTTGCATACTCAGTAATTGTATAAGTTTTAGAGAAAAATGCAGGTCTGGCCGAATATTAAGCACAGTACAATAAATAAAGCTTTTTGACTTTGCAGAATATTCTACATGTGTGTCCCATAGATTCATCAGAGATTCTAGTTTTGGATAAAGGCAAGTACATTTCAAGACAATACAACATCCCTGTGTATGACATTGGCATTCGAATGAGAAGTGGATTTGGTTCAGGACGGTTCTTGGAATGCTTGGCATTTAGGAAATTTTAGGTCAACTCTTTGGGCAATTCAATTAGAGTATTTATTGAATGGTTTTAGTGAGCTGAATGGTTGTCATGTCATGTCATAGATGGTATAAAACATGACTCTTATTTATAAGATGGTTGTGTTGGTGAGCTAAGGCATCTTACATGATGTAAGATGGATCCAAGATAATGACGGATGAGTAAGAGGCAGATCACTCTAGAGGAAGTAATTTTGGTTTTGAGAGAGGCATTCTTAGGGAAATAGGCCTTGGGAGTGTTCATTTAGAGCTGGGCAGGATTGTGGTCCGGAGAGAGGAGGGAAAGGATATTTGGGTAGAGGGAAGGGCACTGGCAGAGCCTCAGAGGCCTGACGGTTCCTGGGGCCTGTGTGGGAATGGTTGGAAAGTTGGGTTGCAGTCAGCCTGTGGGTGGCCTGGACGTTGGGTAATGAGCGTGGCCGTCAGTTTATGGGCGCCCTCTCTAGAGTGGTCTGTAACTTGCTTCCTCCCTGAGGAAGTGTGACACGCTTCTGCTAGCTGCAGTGTCTTCCCCACAGCTGTGCTGTCCATGGAGGAGAAGGGGACCTGCTCTGCCATGGCTTCCTTACTCCTCAGGGTATGGCGTGTGAGTTATTTTAATAATGTATCAATCTGCCTTTTCTTTCTTTTGTCACAATGCATTTGCTTTCTAAAGTGGTTTGTTTTCAGGCTAATAATTGGGTTTCCACAGGGAAAATAATAATGTATGAGGCAAATTACTGACTAACGTCCAATTCCTGACTTAAAAATTGGATCTCTAATTTTTTTCTAGTAGGTCTTCTTTTGATTAAATTTTTGTTTTGTTAGTTATGTAAAGAAACTTATGTATAGTAATTTCCGCTCAGTTGGATAGTGGTACTGTTCAGCACAGCTCATTGGTCTTCTGAAACTTTTACAAATGCAGTCTGATTCATTCCAGCCAAGTTAATTAGGAGGTACATAATGTTTCTCCCCTAATGGAGACAAATGTAAAATACAGAGATACAGAAATCATCTTCAGTTTAGACAGAAGAAATTTTAGTTACTACTGTTTGTTCCTGCTATTTGATCCCAGTTTATGTTTTGAAGTCTCTCTCTAATCAAATAAGATTTAATGTTTTAGATGTAATAGAGGACCATGACTAAACTAAGAAGAAAAGTTAATTTAAGGGCAATAATTGATTTTTAAAAACATAAAAGTACATTTCATGACTTGATTTCAAGATGATCTGGTGGTATCCTTATACTGTCACAGAAGGAAGTCCACGTTGGGACAAGAATGATGCTTACAAATCAGCACCCTTATTATCTCTTACTGAACATGTCTTTGTCCAGGCCAGTCTGCCTACCACCTCTGTGGTACACTGTTGATTTCATTTTTCTTCCAGTATTTACTTTTGGTTCTGGACCAATTATCTAGCTGTGATGCGATTCTTCAAAAGTATCCTACATTTTGTACTTAGTGAACTAGTGATTGTTCTGTTTGCAGACATTCTTTCTGAGGCTCTACTCTTGCCTCGAAAACCTACATTTGCAGAAAGGGAAATGTATAGGTTTTCCTTTTAAATGTATTTATTTTTATTTATTTTTTATTTATTTTTGGCTGTGTTCGGTCTCCTTTTCTGTGCGAAGGCCTTCTCTAGTTGTGGCGAGCAGGGGCACTCCTCATCGTGGTGCCTGGGCCTCTCACTGCCGTAGCCCCTCTTGTTGCAGAGCACAGGCTCGAGAAGCACAGGCTGAGTAGTTGTGGCTCACGGGCTTCGTTGCTATGAAGCATGTGGGATCTTCCCGGGCCAGGGCTCAAACCCGTGTCCCATGCACTGGCAGGCGGATTCTTAACCACGGCCCCACCAGTTATTCTTTTTTTTAAAAAAATTATTTCCTCATTTGTTTTTTTGTGATGATGCCTTTATTTATTTATTTTTATTATTGTTTATATTTGGCTGTGTTGGGTCTTTGTTGTTGCCCGCGGGCTTTCTCTGGTTGTGGCAAGTGGGGGCTACTCTTTGTTGTGGTGTGCGGACTTCTCATTGTGGTGGCTTCTCTTGTTGTGGAACACGGGCTCTAAGTGTGCGGGCTTCAGTAATTGCAGCACCTGGGCTCAGTAGTTGCGGCACACAGGCCCTAGAGTTTGCGGGCTTCAGTAGTTGCTACGTGTGGCCTCAGTAGTTGTGGCTCGCGGGCTCTACAGCGCAGGCTCAGTAGTTGTGATGTCCGGGCTTAGTTGCTCTGCGGCATGTGGGATCTTCCCGGACCAGGGCTGGAACCTGTGTCCCCTGCATTGGCAGACGGATTCTTAACCACTGCACCACCAGGAAAGTCCCAGACTTTCCTTTTCTTAATGACAATTTTGAAGAGTCCTGGTTCACGTATTTCATAGACTGTCCCTCAACTTGGGTTTGTGTGATGTTCTCCTCATGACTGGAAGGGAGTTAGGGTTTTGGGGAAGGAGATGTTTACTTTTAAAATTTTGTTTCATCTCTATCTCTTGGCTTTTTATATAAGATATTCAATGCATTTCGATATATATATAAAAATGCAGGCTTGTAGACTATTATTTTATAATCTGCTTGCTATTTTGTAATCAGCTTGGGATGATGGTGGTATGCTTTTTTTTTTTTTTTCAGTATACGGGCCTCTCACTGTTGTGGCCTCTCCCGTTGTGGAGCACAGGCTCCGGACGCGCAGGCTCAGCGGCCGTGGCTCACAGGCCTAGCCGCTCCGCGGCGCGTGGGATCTTCCCGGACCGGGGCACGAAGCCGTGTCCCCTGCGTCGGCAGGCAGGCTCTCAACCACTGCTCCACCAGGGAAGCACGGTACACTTTTGTTTTCATTATGCAGTTGGCTCTCTTGCGTTGATTTACATTTTATTGATAAAGCTCAACTGCTTTGGATTATGATGTGTTTACAAGGCTACACAGATAATCTGGAAGGGAAAATGAAGAAATACAAATGACAGAAAATGTTTTATAATAATAAAATTTTCTTGGCAAGCAGCAACCTTTTCTCAATGTCAGTCTTTTAATATAATTTGCTTGCTTCATAAATATGGGGTTTTTTTTTGTTTTTTCATATCTTTATTGATTAGTAAGCATGTTAAATGACTTGGGAGGAATCTCACTCTCTTCAAGAAATAATTTGGAATTATTGATCCAGAATGCTGACAATTCTCAAAAATGGGTCAAGAAAATCAAAGTAATAGATGGAAAAAAAATCTCAATTTTAGCTGTTGATATAACTTTTCTTAAATTTAGGGTTTTTTTTATAATTGAAGTTACTAAAACAGTTGGTGGAAGGTCCATCAAGATATTTATTTTATGTATTTAAAGCATTTTACTTTGCTGTATTGAATTCCATTCATTCTGGAATTTAGGAGAATTGACCTCTTTATGAAAGAGATGATTCAAAGTAGAAAATGATTGATGACCTTCGCTTCCAGTTTTCTTCTCAATAGACTTAGTCTCTCTTCTAATGCTTCTTGCATACTCAGTAATTGTATAAGTTTTAGAGAAAAATGCAGGTCTGGCCGAATATTAAGCACAGTACAATAAATAAAGCTTTTTGACTTTGCAGAATATTCTACATGTGTGTCCCATAGATTCATCAGAGATTCTAGTTTTGGATAAAGGCAAGTACATTTCAAGACAATACAACATCCCTGTGTATGACATTGGCATTCGAATGAGAAGTGGATTTGGTTCAGGACGGTTCTTGGAATGCTTGGCATTTAGGAAATTTTAGGTCAACTCTTTGGGCAATTCAATTAGAGTATTTATTGAATGGTTTTAGTGAGCTGAATGGTTGTCATGTCATGTCATAGATGGTATAAAACATGACTCTTATTTATAAGATGGTTGTGTTGGTGAGCTAAGGCATCTTACATGATGTAAGATGGATCCAAGATAATGACGGATGAGTAAGAGGCAGATCACTCTAGAGGAAGTAATTTTGGTTTTGAGAGAGGCATTCTTAGGGAAATAGGCCTTGGGAGTGTTCATTTAGAGCTGGGCAGGATTGTGGTCCGGAGAGAGGAGGGAAAGGATATTTGGGTAGAGGGAAGGGCACTGGCAGAGCCTCAGAGGCCTGACGGTTCCTGGGGCCTGTGTGGGAATGGTTGGAAAGTTGGGTTGCAGTCAGCCTGTGGGTGGCCTGGACGTTGGGTAATGAGCGTGGCCGTCAGTTTATGGGCGCCCTCTCTAGAGTGGTCTGTAACTTGCTTCCTCCCTGAGGAAGTGTGACACGCTTCTGCTAGCTGCAGTGTCTTCCCCACAGCTGTGCTGTCCATGGAGGAGAAGGGGACCTGCTCTGCCATGGCTTCCTTACTCCTCAGGGTATGGCGTGTGAGTTATTTTAATAATGTATCAATCTGCCTTTTCTTTCTTTTGTCACAATGCATTTGCTTTCTAAAGTGGTTTGTTTTCAGGCTAATAATTGGGTTTCCACAGGGAAAATAATAATGTATGAGGCAAATTACTGACTAACGTCCAATTCCTGACTTAAAAATTGGATCTCTAATTTTTTTCTAGTAGGTCTTCTTTTGATTAAATTTTTGTTTTGTTAGTTATGTAAAGAAACTTATGTATAGTAATTTCCGCTCAGTTGGATAGTGGTACTGTTCAGCACAGCTCATTGGTCTTCTGAAACTTTTACAAATGCAGTCTGATTCATTCCAGCCAAGTTAATTAGGAGGTACATAATGTTTCTCCCCTAATGGAGACAAATGTAAAATACAGAGATACAGAAATCATCTTCAGTTTAGACAGAAGAAATTTTAGTTACTACTGTTTGTTCCTGCTATTTGATCCCAGTTTATGTTTTGAAGTCTCTCTCTAATCAAATAAGATTTAATGTTTTAGATGTAATAGAGGACCATGACTAAACTAAGAAGAAAAGTTAATTTAAGGGCAATAATTGATTTTTAAAAACATAAAAGTACATTTCATGACTTGATTTCAAGATGATCTGGTGGTATCCTTATACTGTCACAGAAGGAAGTCCACGTTGGGACAAGAATGATGCTTACAAATCAGCACCCTTATTATCTCTTACTGAACATGTCTTTGTCCAGGCCAGTCTGCCTACCACCTCTGTGGTACACTGTTGATTTCATTTTTCTTCCAGTATTTACTTTTGGTTCTGGACCAATTATCTAGCTGTGATGCGATTCTTCAAAAGTATCCTACATTTTGTACTTAGTGAACTAGTGATTGTTCTGTTTGCAGACATTCTTTCTGAGGCTCTACTCTTGCCTCGAAAACCTACATTTGCAGAAAGGGAAATGTATAGGTTTTCCTTTTAAATGTATTTATTTTTATTTATTTTTTATTTATTTTTGGCTGTGTTCGGTCTCCTTTTCTGTGCGAAGGCCTTCTCTAGTTGTGGCGAGCAGGGGCACTCCTCATCGTGGTGCCTGGGCCTCTCACTGCCGTAGCCCCTCTTGTTGCAGAGCACAGGCTCGAGAAGCACAGGCTGAGTAGTTGTGGCTCACGGGCTTCGTTGCTATGAAGCATGTGGGATCTTCCCGGGCCAGGGCTCAAACCCGTGTCCCATGCACTGGCAGGCGGATTCTTAACCACGGCCCCACCAGTTATTCTTTTTTTTAAAAAAATTATTTCCTCATTTGTTTTTTTGTGATGATGCCTTTATTTATTTATTTTTATTATTGTTTATATTTGGCTGTGTTGGGTCTTTGTTGTTGCCCGCGGGCTTTCTCTGGTTGTGGCAAGTGGGGGCTACTCTTTGTTGTGGTGTGCGGACTTCTCATTGTGGTGGCTTCTCTTGTTGTGGAACACGGGCTCTAAGTGTGCGGGCTTCAGTAATTGCAGCACCTGGGCTCAGTAGTTGCGGCACACAGGCCCTAGAGTTTGCGGGCTTCAGTAGTTGCTACGTGTGGCCTCAGTAGTTGTGGCTCGCGGGCTCTACAGCGCAGGCTCAGTAGTTGTGATGTCCGGGCTTAGTTGCTCTGCGGCATGTGGGATCTTCCCGGACCAGGGCTGGAACCTGTGTCCCCTGCATTGGCAGACGGATTCTTAACCACTGCACCACCAGGAAAGTCCCAGACTTTCCTTTTCTTAATGACAATTTTGAAGAGTCCTGGTTCACGTATTTCATAGACTGTCCCTCAACTTGGGTTTGTGTGATGTTCTCCTCATGACTGGAAGGGAGTTAGGGTTTTGGGGAAGGAGATGTTTACTTTTAAAATTTTGTTTCATCTCTATCTCTTGGCTTTTTATATAAGATATTCAATGCATTTCGATATATATATAAAAATGCAGGCTTGTAGACTATTATTTTATAATCTGCTTGCTATTTTGTAATCAGCTTGGGATGATGGTGGTATGCTTTTTTTTTTTTTTTCAGTATACGGGCCTCTCACTGTTGTGGCCTCTCCCGTTGTGGAGCACAGGCTCCGGACGCGCAGGCTCAGCGGCCGTGGCTCACAGGCCTAGCCGCTCCGCGGCGCGTGGGATCTTCCCGGACCGGGGCACGAAGCCGTGTCCCCTGCGTCGGCAGGCAGGCTCTCAACCACTGCTCCACCAGGGAAGCACGGTACACTTTTGTTTTCATTATGCAGTTGGCTCTCTTGCGTTGATTTACATTTTATTGATAAAGCTCAACTGCTTTGGATTATGATGTGTTTACAAGGCTACACAGATAATCTGGAAGGGAAAATGAAGAAATACAAATGACAGAAAATGTTTTATAATAATAAAATTTTCTTGGCAAGCAGCAACCTTTTCTCAATGTCAGTCTTTTAATATAATTTGCTTGCTTCATAAATATGGGGGTTTTTTTTGTTTTTTCATATCTTTATTGATTAGTAAGCATGTTAAATGACTTGGGAGAAATCTCACTCTCTTCAAGAAATAATTTGGAATTATTGATCCAGAATGCTGACAATTCTCAAAAATGGGTCAAGAAAATCAAAGTAATAGATGGAAAAAAAATCTCAATTTTAGCTGTTGATATAACTTTTCTTAAATTTAGGGTTTTTTTTATAATTGAAGTTACTAAAACAGTTGGTGGAAGGTCCATCAAGATATTTATTTTATGTATTTAAAGCATTTTACTTTGCTGTATTGAATTCCATTCATTCTGGAATTTAGGAGAATTGACCTCTTTATGAAAGAGATGATTCAAAGTAGAAAATGATTGATGACCTTCGCTTCCAGTTTTCTTCTCAATAGACTTAGTCTCTCTTCTAATGCTTCTTGCATACTCAGTAATTGTATAAGTTTTAGAGAAAAATGCAGGTCTGGCCGAATATTAAGCACAGTACAATAAATAAAGCTTTTTGACTTTGCAGAATATTCTACATGTGTGTCCCATAGATTCATCAGAGATTCTAGTTTTGGATAAAGGCAAGTACATTTCAAGACAATACAACATCCCTGTGTATGACATTGGCATTCGAATGAGAAGTGGATTTGGTTCAGGACGGTTCTTGGAATGCTTGGCATTTAGGAAATTTTAGGTCAACTCTTTGGGCAATTCAATTAGAGTATTTATTGAATGGTTTTAGTGAGCTGAATGGTTGTCATGTCATGTCATAGATGGTATAAAACATGACTCTTATTTATAAGATGGTTGTGTTGGTGAGCTAAGGCATCTTACATGATGTAAGATGGATCCAAGATAATGACGGATGAGTAAGAGGCAGATCACTCTAGAGGAAGTAATTTTGGTTTTGAGAGAGGCATTCTTAGGGAAATAGGCCTTGGGAGTGTTCATTTAGAGCTGGGCAGGATTGTGGTCCGGAGAGAGGAGGGTAGAGGGAAGGGCACTGGCAGAGCCTCAGAGGCCTGACGGTTCCTGGGGCCTGTGTGGGAATGGTTGGAAAGTTGGGTTGCAGTCAGCCTGTGGGTGGCCTGGACGTTGGGTAATGAGCGTGGCCGTCAGTTTATGGGCGCCCTCTCTAGAGTGGTCTGTAACTTGCTTCCTCCCTGAGGAAGTGTGACACGCTTCTGCTAGCTGCAGTGTCTTCCCCACAGCTGTGCTGTCCATGGAGGAGAAGGGGACCTGCTCTGCCATGGCTTCCTTACTCCTCAGGGTATGGCGTGTGAGTTATTTTAATAATGTATCAATCTGCCTTTTCTTTCTTTTGTCACAATGCATTTGCTTTCTAAAGTGGTTTGTTTTCAGGCTAATAATTGGGTTTCCACAGGGAAAATAATAATGTATGAGGCAAATTACTGACTAACGTCCAATTCCTGACTTAAAAATTGGATCTCTAATTTTTTTCTAGTAGGTCTTCTTTTGATTAAATTTTTGTTTTGTTAGTTATGTAAAGAAACTTATGTATAGTAATTTCCGCTCAGTTGGATAGTGGTACTGTTCAGCACAGCTCATTGGTCTTCTGAAACTTTTACAAATGCAGTCTGATTCATTCCAGCCAAGTTAATTAGGAGGTACATAATGTTTCTCCCCTAATGGAGACAAATGTAAAATACAGAGATACAGAAATCATCTTCAGTTTAGACAGAAGAAATTTTAGTTACTACTGTTTGTTCCTGCTATTTGATCCCAGTTTATGTTTTGAAGTCTCTCTCTAATCAAATAAGATTTAATGTTTTAGATGTAATAGAGGACCATGACTAAACTAAGAAGAAAAGTTAATTTAAGGGCAATAATTGATTTTTAAAAACATAAAAGTACATTTCATGACTTGATTTCAAGATGATCTGGTGGTATCCTTATACTGTCACAGAAGGAAGTCCACGTTGGGACAAGAATGATGCTTACAAATCAGCACCCTTATTATCTCTTACTGAACATGTCTTTGTCCAGGCCAGTCTGCCTACCACCTCTGTGGTACACTGTTGATTTCATTTTTCTTCCAGTATTTACTTTTGGTTCTGGACCAATTATCTAGCTGTGATGCGATTCTTCAAAAGTATCCTACATTTTGTACTTAGTGAACTAGTGATTGTTCTGTGTGCAGACATTCTTTCTGAGGCTCTACTCTTGCCTCGAAAACCTACATTTGCAGAAAGGGAAATGTATAGGTTTTCCTTTTAAATGTATTTATTTTTATTTATTTTTTATTTATTTTTGGCTGTGTTCGGTCTCCTTTTCTGTGCGAAGGCCTTCTCTAGTTGTGGCGAGCAGGGGCACTCCTCATCGTGGTGCCTGGGCCTCTCACTGCCGTAGCCCCTCTTGTTGCAGAGCACAGGCTCGAGAAGCACAGGCTGAGTAGTTGTGGCTCACGGGCTTCGTTGCTATGAAGCATGTGGGATCTTCCCGGGCCAGGGCTCAAACCCGTGTCCCATGCACTGGCAGGCGGATTCTTAACCACGGCCCCACCAGTTATTCTTTTTTTTTTAAAAATTATTTCCTCATTTGTTTTTTTGTGATGATGCCTTTATTTATTTATTTTTATTATTGTTTATATTTGGCTGTGTTGGGTCTTTGTTGTTGCCCGCGGGCTTTCTCTGGTTGTGGCAAGTGGGGGCTACTCTTTGTTGTGGTGTGCGGACTTCTCATTGTGGTGGCTTCTCTTGTTGTGGAACACGGGCTCTAAGTGTGCGGGCTTCAGTAATTGCAGCACCTGGGCTCAGTAGTTGCGGCACACAGGCCCTAGAGTTTGCGGGCTTCAGTAGTTGCTACGTGTGGCCTCAGTAGTTGTGGCTCGCGGGCTCTACAGCGCAGGCTCAGTAGTTGTGATGTCCGGGCTTAGTTGCTCTGCGGCATGTGGGATCTTCCCGGACCAGGGCTGGAACCTGTGTCCCCTGCATTGGCAGACGGATTCTTAACCACTGCACCACCAGGAAAGTCCCAGACTTTCCTTTTCTTAATGACAATTTTGAAGAGTCCTGGTTCACGTATTTCATAGACTGTCCCTCAACTTGGGTTTGTGTGATGTTCTCCTCATGACTGGAAGGGAGTTAGGGTTTTGGGGAAGGAGATGTTTACTTTTAAAATTTTGTTTCATCTCTATCTCTTGGCTTTTTATATAAGATATTCAATGCATTTCGATATATATATAAAAATGCAGGCTTGTAGACTATTATTTTATAATCTGCTTGCTATTTTGTAATCAGCTTGGGATGATGGTGGTATGCTTTTTTTTTTTTTTTCAGTATACGGGCCTCTCACTGTTGTGGCCTCTCCCGTTGTGGAGCACAGGCTCCGGACGCGCAGGCTCAGCGGCCGTGGCTCACAGGCCTAGCCGCTCCGCGGCGCGTGGGATCTTCCCGGACCGGGGCACGAAGCCGTGTCCCCTGCGTCGGCAGGCAGGCTCTCAACCACTGCTCCACCAGGGAAGCACGGTACACTTTTGTTTTCATTATGCAGTTGGCTCTCTTGCGTTGATTTACATTTTATTGATAAAGCTCAACTGCTTTGGATTATGATGTGTTTACAAGGCTACACAGATAATCTGGAAGGGAAAATGAAGAAATACAAATGACAGAAAATGTTTTATAATAATAAAATTTTCTTGGCAAGCAGCAACCTTTTCTCAATGTCAGTCTTTTAATATAATTTGCTTGCTTCATAAATATGGGGTTTTTTTTTTGTTTTTTCATATCTTTATTGATTAGTAAGCATGTTAAATGACTTGGGAGGAATCTCACTCTCTTCAAGAAATAATTTGGAATTATTGATCCAGAATGCTGACAATTCTCAAAAATGGGTCAAGAAAATCAAAGTAATAGATGGAAAAAAAATCTCAATTTTAGCTGTTGATATAACTTTTCTTAAATTTAGGGTTTTTTTTATAATTGAAGTTACTAAAACAGTTGGTGGAAGGTCCATCAAGATATTTATTTTATGTATTTAAAGCATTTTACTTTGCTGTATTGAATTCCATTCATTCTGGAATTTAGGAGAATTGACCTCTTTATGAAAGAGATGATTCAAAGTAGAAAATGATTGATGACCTTCGCTTCCAGTTTTCTTCTCAATAGACTTAGTCTCTCTTCTAATGCTTCTTGCATACTCAGTAATTGTATAAGTTTTAGAGAAAAATGCAGGTCTGGCCGAATATTAAGCACAGTACAATAAATAAAGCTTTTTGACTTTGCAGAATATTCTACATGTGTGTCCCATAGATTCATCAGAGATTCTAGTTTTGGATAAAGGCAAGTACATTTCAAGACAATACAACATCCCTGTGTATGACATTGGCATTCGAATGAGAAGTGGATTTGGTTCAGGACGGTTCTTGGAATGCTTGGCATTTAGGAAATTTTAGGTCAACTCTTTGGGCAATTCAATTAGAGTATTTATTGAATGGTTTTAGTGAGCTGAATGGTTGTCATGTCATGTCATAGATGGTATAAAACATGACTCTTATTTATAAGATGGTTGTGTTGGTGAGCTAAGGCATCTTACATGATGTAAGATGGATCCAAGATAATGACGGATGAGTAAGAGGCAGATCACTCTAGAGGAAGTAATTTTGGTTTTGAGAGAGGCATTCTTAGGGAAATAGGCCTTGGGAGTGTTCATTTAGAGCTGGGCAGGATTGTGGTCCGGAGAGAGGAGGGAAAGGATATTTGGGTAGAGGGAAGGGCACTGGCAGAGCCTCAGAGGCCTGACGGTTCCTGGGGCCTGTGTGGGAATGGTTGGAAAGTTGGGTTGCAGTCAGCCTGTGGGTGGCCTGGACGTTGGGTAATGAGCGTGGCCGTCAGTTTATGGGCGCCCTCTCTAGAGTGGTCTGTAACTTGCTTCCTCCCTGAGGAAGTGTGACACGCTTCTGCTAGCTGCAGTGTCTTCCCCACAGCTGTGCTGTCCATGGAGGAGAAGGGGACCTGCTCTGCCATGGCTTCCTTACTCCTCAGGGTATGGCGTGTGAGTTATTTTAATAATGTATCAATCTGCCTTTTCTTTCTTTTGTCACAATGCATTTGCTTTCTAAAGTGGTTTGTTTTCAGGCTAATAATTGGGTTTCCACAGGGAAAATAATAATGTATGAGGCAAATTACTGACTAACGTCCAATTCCTGACTTAAAAATTGGATCTCTAATTTTTTTCTAGTAGGTCTTCTTTTGATTAAATTTTTGTTTTGTTAGTTATGTAAAGAAACTTATGTATAGTAATTTCCGCTCAGTTGGATAGTGGTACTGTTCAGCACAGCTCATTGGTCTTCTGAAACTTTTACAAATGCAGTCTGATTCATTCCAGCCAAGTTAATTAGGAGGTACATAATGTTTCTCCCCTAATGGAGACAAATGTAAAATACAGAGATACAGAAATCATCTTCAGTTTAGACAGAAGAAATTTTAGTTACTACTGTTTGTTCCTGCTATTTGATCCCAGTTTATGTTTTGAAGTCTCTCTCTAATCAAATAAGATTTAATGTTTTAGATGTAATAGAGGACCATGACTAAACTAAGAAGAAAAGTTAATTTAAGGGCAATAATTGATTTTTAAAAACATAAAAGTACATTTCATGACTTGATTTCAAGATGATCTGGTGGTATCCTTATACTGTCACAGAAGGAAGTCCACGTTGGGACAAGAATGATGCTTACAAATCAGCACCCTTATTATCTCTTACTGAACATGTCTTTGTCCAGGCCAGTCTGCCTACCACCTCTGTGGTACACTGTTGATTTCATTTTTCTTCCAGTATTTACTTTTGGTTCTGGACCAATTATCTAGCTGTGATGCGATTCTTCAAAAGTATCCTACATTTTGTACTTAGTGAACTAGTGATTGTTCTGTTTGCAGACATTCTTTCTGAGGCTCTACTCTTGCCTCGAAAACCTACATTTGCAGAAAGGGAAATGTATAGGTTTTCCTTTTAAATGTATTTATTTTTATTTATTTTTTATTTATTTTTGGCTGTGTTCGGTCTCCTTTTCTGTGCGAAGGCCTTCTCTAGTTGTGGCGAGCAGGGGCACTCCTCATCGTGGTGCCTGGGCCTCTCACTGCCGTAGCCCCTCTTGTTGCAGAGCACAGGCTCGAGAAGCACAGGCTGAGTAGTTGTGGCTCACGGGCTTCGTTGCTATGAAGCATGTGGGATCTTCCCGGGCCAGGGCTCAAACCCGTGTCCCATGCACTGGCAGGCGGATTCTTAACCACGGCCCCACCAGTTATTCTTTTTTTTAAAAAAATTATTTCCTCATTTGTTTTTTTGTGATGATGCCTTTATTTATTTATTTTTATTATTGTTTATATTTGGCTGTGTTGGGTCTTTGTTGTTGCCCGCGGGCTTTCTCTGGTTGTGGCAAGTGGGGGCTACTCTTTGTTGTGGTGTGCGGACTTCTCATTGTGGTGGCTTCTCTTGTTGTGGAACACGGGCTCTAAGTGTGCGGGCTTCAGTAATTGCAGCACCTGGGCTCAGTAGTTGCGGCACACAGGCCCTAGAGTTTGCGGGCTTCAGTAGTTGCTACGTGTGGCCTCAGTAGTTGTGGCTCGCGGGCTCTACAGCGCAGGCTCAGTAGTTGTGATGTCCGGGCTTAGTTGCTCTGCGGCATGTGGGATCTTCCCGGACCAGGGCTGGAACCTGTGTCCCCTGCATTGGCAGACGGATTCTTAACCACTGCACCACCAGGAAAGTCCCAGACTTTCCTTTTCTTAATGACAATTTTGAAGAGTCCTGGTTCACGTATTTCATAGACTGTCCCTCAACTTGGGTTTGTGTGATGTTCTCCTCATGACTGGAAGGGAGTTAGGGTTTTGGGGAAGGAGATGTTTACTTTTAAAATTTTGTTTCATCTCTATCTCTTGGCTTTTTATATAAGATATTCAATGCATTTCGATATATATATAAAAATGCAGGCTTGTAGCCTATTATTTTATAATCTGCTTGCTATTTTGTAATCAGCTTGGGATGATGGTGGTATGCTTTTTTTTTTTTTTTCAGTATACGGGCCTCTCACTGTTGTGGCCTCTCCCGTTGTGGAGCACAGGCTCCGGACGCGCAGGCTCAGCGGCCGTGGCTCACAGGCCTAGCCGCTCCGCGGCGCGTGGGATCTTCCCGGACCGGGGCACGAAGCCGTGTCCCCTGCGTCGGCAGGCAGGCTCTCAACCACTGCTCCACCAGGGAAGCACGGTACACTTTTGTTTTCATTATGCAGTTGGCTCTCTTGCGTTGATTTACATTTTATTGATAAAGCTCAACTGCTTTGGATTATGATGTGTTTACAAGGCTACACAGATAATCTGGAAGGGAAAATGAAGAAATACAAATGACAGAAAATGTTTTATAATAATAAAATTTTCTTGGCAAGCAGCAACCTTTTCTCAATGTCAGTCTTTTAATATAATTTGCTTGCTTCATAAATATGGGGGTTTTTTTTGTTTTTTCATATCTTTATTGATTAGTAAGCATGTTAAATGACTTGGGAGAAATCTCACTCTCTTCAAGAAATAATTTGGAATTATTGATCCAGAATGCTGACAATTCTCAAAAATGGGTCAAGAAAATCAAAGTAATAGATGGAAAAAAAATCTCAATTTTAGCTGTTGATATAACTTTTCTTAAATTTAGGGTTTTTTTTATAATTGAAGTTACTAAAACAGTTGGTGGAAGGTCCATCAAGATATTTATTTTATGTATTTAAAGCATTTTACTTTGCTGTATTGAATTCCATTCATTCTGGAATTTAGGAGAATTGACCTCTTTATGAAAGAGATGATTCAAAGTAGAAAATGATTGATGACCTTCGCTTCCAGTTTTCTTCTCAATAGACTTAGTCTCTCTTCTAATGCTTCTTGCATACTCAGTAATTGTATAAGTTTTAGAGAAAAATGCAGGTCTGGCCGAATATTAAGCACAGTACAATAAATAAAGCTTTTTGACTTTGCAGAATATTCTACATGTGTGTCCCATAGATTCATCAGAGATTCTAGTTTTGGATAAAGGCAAGTACATTTCAAGACAATACAACATCCCTGTGTATGACATTGGCATTCGAATGAGAAGTGGATTTGGTTCAGGACGGTTCTTGGAATGCTTGGCATTTAGGAAATTTTAGGTCAACTCTTTGGGCAATTCAATTAGAGTATTTATTGAATGGTTTTAGTGAGCTGAATGGTTGTCATGTCATGTCATAGATGGTATAAAACATGACTCTTATTTATAAGATGGTTGTGTTGGTGAGCTAAGGCATCTTACATGATGTAAGATGGATCCAAGATAATGACGGATGAGTAAGAGGCAGATCACTCTAGAGGAAGTAATTTTGGTTTTGAGAGAGGCATTCTTAGGGAAATAGGCCTTGGGAGTGTTCATTTAGAGCTGGGCAGGATTGTGGTCCGGAGAGAGGAGGGAAAGGATATTTGGGTAGAGGGAAGGGCACTGGCAGAGCCTCAGAGGCCTGACGGTTCCTGGGGCCTGTGTGGGAATGGTTGGAAAGTTGGGTTGCAGTCAGCCTGTGGGTGGCCTGGACGTTGGGTAATGAGCGTGGCCGTCAGTTTATGGGCGCCCTCTCTAGAGTGGTCTGTAACTTGCTTCCTCCCTGAGGAAGTGTGACACGCTTCTGCTAGCTGCAGTGTCTTCCCCACAGCTGTGCTGTCCATGGAGGAGAAGGGGACCTGCTCTGCCATGGCTTCCTTACTCCTCAGGGTATGGCGTGTGAGTTATTTTAATAATGTATCAATCTGCCTTTTCTTTCTTTTGTCACAATGCATTTGCTTTCTAAAGTGGTTTGTTTTCAGGCTAATAATTGGGTTTCCACAGGGAAAATAATAATGTATGAGGCAAATTACTGACTAACGTCCAATTCCTGACTTAAAAATTGGATCTCTAATTTTTTTCTAGTAGGTCTTCTTTTGATTAAATTTTTGTTTTGTTAGTTATGTAAAGAAACTTATGTATAGTAATTTCCGCTCAGTTGGATAGTGGTACTGTTCAGCACAGCTCATTGGTCTTCTGAAACTTTTACAAATGCAGTCTGATTCATTCCAGCCAAGTTAATTAGGAGGTACATAATGTTTCTCCCCTAATGGAGACAAATGTAAAATACAGAGATACAGAAATCATCTTCAGTTTAGACAGAAGAAATTTTAGTTACTACTGTTTGTTCCTGCTATTTGATCCCAGTTTATGTTTTGAAGTCTCTCTCTAATCAAATAAGATTTAATGTTTTAGATGTAATAGAGGACCATGACTAAACTAAGAAGAAAAGTTAATTTAAGGGCAATAATTGATTTTTAAAAACATAAAAGTACATTTCATGACTTGATTTCAAGATGATCTGGTGGTATCCTTATACTGTCACAGAAGGAAGTCCACGTTGGGACAAGAATGATGCTTACAAATCAGCACCCTTATTATCTCTTACTGAACATGTCTTTGTCCAGGCCAGTCTGCCTACCACCTCTGTGGTACACTGTTGATTTCATTTTTCTTCCAGTATTTACTTTTGGTTCTGGACCAATTATCTAGCTGTGATGCGATTCTTCAAAAGTATCCTACATTTTGTACTTAGTGAACTAGTGATTGTTCTGTGTGCAGACATTCTTTCTGAGGCTCTACTCTTGCCTCGAAAACCTACATTTGCAGAAAGGGAAATGTATAGGTTTTCCTTTTAAATGTATTTATTTTTATTTATTTTTTATTTATTTTTGGCTGTGTTCGGTCTCCTTTTCTGTGAGAAGGCCTTCTCTAGTTGTGGCGAGCAGGGGCACTCCTCATCGTGGTGCCTGGGCCTCTCACTGCCGTAGCCCCTCTTGTTGCAGAGCACAGGCTCGAGAAGCACAGGCTGAGTAGTTGTGGCTCACGGGCTTCGTTGCTATGAAGCATGTGGGATCTTCCCGGGCCAGGGCTCAAACCCGTGTCCCATGCACTGGCAGGCGGATTCTTAACCACGGCCCCACCAGTTATTCTTTTTTTTAAAAAAATTATTTCCTCATTTGTTTTTTTGTGATGATGCCTTTATTTATTTATTTTTATTATTGTTTATATTTGGCTGTGTTGGGTCTTTGTTGTTGCCCGCGGGCTTTCTCTGGTTGTGGCAAGTGGGGGCTACTCTTTGTTGTGGTGTGCGGACTTCTCATTGTGGTGGCTTCTCTTGTTGTGGAACACGGGCTCTAAGTGTGCGGGCTTCAGTAATTGCAGCACCTGGGCTCAGTAGTTGCGGCACACAGGCCCTAGAGTTTGCGGGCTTCAGTAGTTGCTACGTGTGGCCTCAGTAGTTGTGGCTCGCGGGCTCTACAGCGCAGGCTCAGTAGTTGTGATGTCCGGGCTTAGTTGCTCTGCGGCATGTGGGATCTTCCCGGACCAGGGCTGGAACCTGTGTCCCCTGCATTGGCAGACGGATTCTTAACCACTGCACCACCAGGAAAGTCCCAGACTTTCCTTTTCTTAATGACAATTTTGAAGAGTCCTGGTTCACGTATTTCATAGACTGTCCCTCAACTTGGGTTTGTGTGATGTTCTCCTCATGACTGGAAGGGAGTTAGGGTTTTGGGGAAGGAGATGTTTACTTTTAAAATTTTGTTTCATCTCTATCTCTTGGCTTTTTATATAAGATATTCAATGCATTTCGATATATATATAAAAATGCAGGCTTGTAGCCTATTATTTTATAATCTGCTTGCTATTTTGTAATCAGCTTGGGATGATGGTGGTATGCTTTTTTTTTTTTCAGTATACGGGCCTCTCACTGTTGTGGCCTCTCCCGTTGTGGAGCACAGGCTCCGGACGCGCAGGCTCAGCGGCCGTGGCTCACAGGCCTAGCCGCTCCGCGGCGCGTGGGATCTTCCCGGACCGGGGCACGAAGCCGTGTCCCCTGCGTCGGCAGGCAGGCTCTCAACCACTGCTCCACCAGGGAAGCACGGTACACTTTTGTTTTCATTATGCAGTTGGCTCTCTTGCGTTGATTTACATTTTATTGATAAAGCTCAACTGCTTTGGATTATGATGTGTTTACAAGGCTACACAGACAATCTGGAAGGGAAAATGAAGAAATACAAATGACAGAAAATGTTTTATAATAATAAAATTTTCTTGGCAAGCAGCAACCTTTTCTCAATGTCAGTCTTTTAATATAATTTGCTTGCTTCATAAATATGGGTTTTTTTTTGTTTTTTCATATCTTTATTGATTAGTAAGCATGTTAAATGACTTGGGAGGAATCTCACTCTCTTCAAGAAATAATTTGGAATTATTGATCCAGAATGCTGACAATTCTCAAAAATGGGTCAAGAAAATCAAAGTAATAGATGGAAAAAAAATCTCAATTTTAGCTGTTGATATAACTTTTCTTAAATTTAGGGTTTTTTTTATAATTGAAGTTACTAAAACAGTTGGTGGAAGGTCCATCAAGATATTTATTTTATGTATTTAAAGCATTTTACTTTGCTGTATTGAATTCCATTCATTCTGGAATTTAGGAGAATTGACCTCTTTATGAAAGAGATGATTCAAAGTAGAAAATGATTGATGACCTTCGCTTCCAGTTTTCTTCTCAATAGACTTAGTCTCTCTTCTAATGCTTCTTGCATACTCAGTAATTGTATAAGTTTTAGAGAAAAATGCAGGTCTGGCCGAATATTAAGCACAGTACAATAAATAAAGCTTTTTGACTTTGCAGAATATTCTACATGTGTGTCCCATAGATTCATCAGAGATTCTAGTTTTGGATAAAGGCAAGTACATTTCAAGACAATACAACATCCCTGTGTATGACATTGGCATTCGAATGAGAAGTGGATTTGGTTCAGGACGGTTCTTGGAATGCTTGGCATTTAGGAAATTTTAGGTCAACTCTTTGGGCAATTCAATTAGAGTATTTATTGAATGGTTTTAGTGAGCTGAATGGTTGTCATGTCATGTCATAGATGGTATAAAACATGACTCTTATTTATAAGATGGTTGTGTTGGTGAGCTAAGGCATCTTACATGATGTAAGATGGATCCAAGATAATGACGGATGAGTAAGAGGCAGATCACTCTAGAGGAAGTAATTTTGGTTTTGAGAGAGGCATTCTTAGGGAAATAGGCCTTGGGAGTGTTCATTTAGAGCTGGGCAGGATTGTGGTCCGGAGAGAGGAGGGTAGAGGGAAGGGCACTGGCAGAGCCTCAGAGGCCTGACGGTTCCTGGGGCCTGTGTGGGAATGGTTGGAAAGTTGGGTTGCAGTCAGCCTGTGGGTGGCCTGGACGTTGGGTAATGAGCGTGGCCGTCAGTTTATGGGCGCCCTCTCTAGAGTGGTCTGTAACTTGCTTCCTCCCTGAGGAAGTGTGACACGCTTCTGCTAGCTGCAGTGTCTTCCCCACAGCTGTGCTGTCCATGGAGGAGAAGGGGACCTGCTCTGCCATGGCTTCCTTACTCCTCAGGGTATGGCGTGTGAGTTATTTTAATAATGTATCAATCTGCCTTTTCTTTCTTTTGTCACAATGCATTTGCTTTCTAAAGTGGTTTGTTTTCAGGATAATAATTGGGTTTCCACAGGGAAAATAATAATGTATGAGGCAAATTACTGACTAACGTCCAATTCCTGACTTAAAAATTGGATCTCTAATTTTTTTCTAGTAGGTCTTCTTTTGATTAAATTTTTGTTTTGTTAGTTATGTAAAGAAACTTATGTATAGTAATTTCCGCTCAGTTGGATAGTGGTACTGTTCAGCACAGCTCATTGGTCTTCTGAAACTTTTACAAATGCAGTCTGATTCATTCCAGCCAAGTTAATTAGGAGGTACATAATGTTTCTCCCCTAATGGAGACAAATGTAAAATACAGAGATACAGAAATCATCTTCAGTTTAGACAGAAGAAATTTTAGTTACTACTGTTTGTTCCTGCTATTTGATCCCAGTTTATGTTTTGAAGTCTCTCTCTAATCAAATAAGATTTAATGTTTTAGATGTAATAGAGGACCATGACTAAACTAAGAAGAAAAGTTAATTTAAGGGCAATAATTGATTTTTAAAAACATAAAAGTACATTTCATGACTTGATTTCAAGATGATCTGGTGGTATCCTTATACTGTCACAGAAGGAAGTCCACGTTGGGACAAGAATGATGCTTACAAATCAGCACCCTTATTATCTCTTACTGAACATGTCTTTGTCCAGGCCAGTCTGCCTACCACCTCTGTGGTACACTGTTGATTTCATTTTTCTTCCAGTATTTACTTTTGGTTCTGGACCAATTATCTAGCTGTGATGCGATTCTTCAAAAGTATCCTACATTTTGTACTTAGTGAACTAGTGATTGTTCTGTGTGCAGACATTCTTTCTGAGGCTCTACTCTTGCCTCGAAAACCTACATTTGCAGAAAGGGAAATGTATAGGTTTTCCTTTTAAATGTATTTATTTTTATTTATTTTTTATTTATTTTTGGCTGTGTTCGGTCTCCTTTTCTGTGCGAAGGCCTTCTCTAGTTGTGGCGAGCAGGGGCACTCCTCATCGTGGTGCCTGGGCCTCTCACTGCCGTAGCCCCTCTTGTTGCAGAGCACAGGCTCGAGAAGCACAGGCTGAGCAGTTGTGGCTCACGGGCTTCGTTGCTATGAAGCATGTGGGATCTTCCCGGGCCAGGGCTCAAACCCGTGTCCCATGCACTGGCAGGCGGATTCTTAACCACGGCCCCACCAGTTATTCTTTTTTTTAAAAAAATTATTTCCTCATTTGTTTTTTTGTGATGATGCCTTTATTTATTTATTTTTATTATTGTTTATATTTGGCTGTGTTGGGTCTTTGTTGTTGCCCGCGGGCTTTCTCTGGTTGTGGCAAGTGGGGGCTACTCTTTGTTGTGGTGTGCGGACTTCTCATTGTGGTGGCTTCTCTTGTTGTGGAACACGGGCTCTAAGTGTGCGGGCTTCAGTAATTGCAGCACCTGGGCTCAGTAGTTGCGGCACACAGGCCCTAGAGTTTGCGGGCTTCAGTAGTTGCTACGTGTGGCCTCAGTAGTTGTGGCTCGCGGGCTCTACAGCGCAGGCTCAGTAGTTGTGATGTCCGGGCTTAGTTGCTCTGCGGCATGTGGGATCTTCCCGGACCAGGGCTGGAACCTGTGTCCCCTGCATTGGCAGACGGATTCTTAACCACTGCACCACCAGGAAAGTCCCAGACTTTCCTTTTCTTAATGACAATTTTGAAGAGTCCTGGTTCACGTATTTCATAGACTGTCCCTCAACTTGGGTTTGTGTGATGTTCTCCTCATGACTGGAAGGGAGTTAGGGTTTTGGGGAAGGAGATGTTTACTTTTAAAATTTTGTTTCATCTCTATCTCTTGGCTTTTTATATAAGATATTCAATGCATTTCGATATATATATAAAAATGCAGGCTTGTAGCCTATTATTTTATAATCTGCTTGCTATTTTGTAATCAGCTTGGGATGATGGTGGTATGCTTTTTTTTTTTTTCAGTATACGGGCCTCTCACTGTTGTGGCCTCTCCCGTTGTGGAGCACAGGCTCCGGACGCGCAGGCTCAGCGGCCGTGGCTCACAGGCCTAGCCGCTCCGCGGCGCGTGGGATCTTCCCGGACCGGGGCACGAAGCCGTGTCCCCTGCGTCGGCAGGCAGGCTCTCAACCACTGCTCCACCAGGGAAGCACGGTACACTTTTGTTTTCATTATGCAGTTGGCTCTCTTGCGTTGATTTACATTTTATTGATAAAGCTCAACTGCTTTGGATTATGATGTGTTTACAAGGCTACACAGACAATCTGGAAGGGAAAATGAAGAAATACAAATGACAGAAAATGTTTTATAATAATAAAATTTTCTTGGCAAGCAGCAACCTTTTCTCAATGTCAGTCTTTTAATATAATTTGCTTGCTTCATAAATATGGGGTTTTTTTTGTTTTTTCATATCTTTATTGATTAGTAAGCATGTTAAATGACTTGGGAGGAATCTCACTCTCTTCAAGAAATAATTTGGAATTATTGATCCAGAATGCTGACAATTCTCAAAAATGGGTCAAGAAAATCAAAGTAATAGATGGAAAAAAAATCTCAATTTTAGCTGTTGATATAACTTTTCTTAAATTTAGGGTTTTTTTTATAATTGAAGTTACTAAAACAGTTGGTGGAAGGTCCATCAAGATATTTATTTTATGTATTTAAAGCATTTTACTTTGCTGTATTGAATTCCATTCATTCTGGAATTTAGGAGAATTGACCTCTTTATGAAAGAGATGATTCAAAGTAGAAAATGATTGATGACCTTCGCTTCCAGTTTTCTTCTCAATAGACTTAGTCTCTCTTCTAATGCTTCTTGCATACTCAGTAATTGTATAAGTTTTAGAGAAAAATGCAGGTCTGGCCGAATATTAAGCACAGTACAATAAATAAAGCTTTTTGACTTTGCAGAATATTCTACATGTGTGTCCCATAGATTCATCAGAGATTCTAGTTTTGGATAAAGGCAAGTACATTTCAAGACAATACAACATCCCTGTGTATGACATTGGCATTCGAATGAGAAGTGGATTTGGTTCAGGACGGTTCTTGGAATGCTTGGCATTTAGGAAATTTTAGGTCAACTCTTTGGGCAATTCAATTAGAGTATTTATTGAATGGTTTTAGTGAGCTGAATGGTTGTCATGTCATGTCATAGATGGTATAAAACATGACTCTTATTTATAAGATGGTTGTGTTGGTGAGCTAAGGCATCTTACATGATGTAAGATGGATCCAAGATAATGACGGATGAGTAAGAGGCAGATCACTCTAGAGGAAGTAATTTTGGTTTTGAGAGAGGCATTCTTAGGGAAATAGGCCTTGGGAGTGTTCATTTAGAGCTGGGCAGGATTGTGGTCCGGAGAGAGGAGGGTAGAGGGAAGGGCACTGGCAGAGCCTCAGAGGCCTGACAGTTCCTGGGGCCTGTGTGGGAATGGTTGGAAAGTTGGGTTGCAGTCAGCCTGTGGGTGGCCTGGACGTTGGGTAATGAGCGTGGCCGTCAGTTTATGGGCGCCCTCTCTAGAGTGGTCTGTAACTTGCTTCCTCCCTGAGGAAGTGTGACACGCTTCTGCTAGCTGCAGTGTCTTCCCCACAGCTGTGCTGTCCATGGAGGAGAAGGGGACCTGCTCTGCCATGGCTTCCTTACTCCTCAGGGTATGGCGTGTGAGTTATTTTAATAATGTATCAATCTGCCTTTTCTTTCTTTTGTCACAATGCATTTGCTTTCTAAAGTGGTTTGTTTTCAGGATAATAATTGGGTTTCCACAGGGAAAATAATAATGTATGAGGCAAATTACTGACTAACGTCCAATTCCTGACTTAAAAATTGGATCTCTAATTTTTTTCTAGTAGGTCTTCTTTTGATTAAATTTTTGTTTTGTTAGTTATGTAAAGAAACTTATGTATAGTAATTTCCGCTCAGTTGGATAGTGGTACTGTTCAGCACAGCTCATTGGTCTTCTGAAACTTTTACAAATGCAATCTGATTCATTCCAGCCAAGTTAATTAGGAGGTACATAATGTTTCTCCCCTAATGGAGACAAATGTAAAATACAGAGATACAGAAATCATCTTCAGTTTAGACAGAAGAAATTTTAGTTACTACTGTTTGTTCCTGCTATTTGATCCCAGTTTATGTTTTGAAGTCTCTCTCTAATCAAATAAGATTTAATGTTTTAGATGTAATAGAGGACCATGACTAAACTAAGAAGAAAAGTTAATTTAAGGGCAATAATTGATTTTTAAAAACATAAAAGTACATTTCATGACTTGATTTCAAGATGATCTGGTGGTATCCTTATACTGTCACAGAAGGAAGTCCACGTTGGGACAAGAATGATGCTTACAAATCAGCACCCTTATTATCTCTTACTGAACATGTCTTTGTCCAGGCCAGTCTGCCTACCACCTCTGTGGTACACTGTTGATTTCATTTTTCTTCCAGTATTTACTTTTGGTTCTGGACCAATTATCTAGCTGTGATGCGATTCTTCAAAAGTATCCTACATTTTGTACTTAGTGAACTAGTGATTGTTCTGTGTGCAGACATTCTTTCTGAGGCTCTACTCTTGCCTCGAAAACCTACATTTGCAGAAAGGGAAATGTATAGGTTTTCCTTTTAAATGTATTTATTTTTATTTATTTTTTATTTATTTTTGGCTGTGTTCGGTCTCCTTTTCTGTGCGAAGGCCTTCTCTAGTTGTGGCGAGCAGGGGCACTCCTCATCGTGGTGCCTGGGCCTCTCACTGCCGTAGCCCCTCTTGTTGCAGAGCACAGGCTCGAGAAGCACAGGCTGAGCAGTTGTGGCTCACGGGCTTCGTTGCTATGAAGCATGTGGGATCTTCCCGGGCCAGGGCTCAAACCCGTGTCCCATGCACTGGCAGGCGGATTCTTAACCACGGCCCCACCAGTTATTCTTTTTTTTAAAAAAATTATTTCCTCATTTGTTTTTTTGTGATGATGCCTTTATTTATTTATTTTTATTATTGTTTATATTTGGCTGTGTTGGGTCTTTGTTGTTGCCCGCGGGCTTTCTCTGGTTGTGGCAAGTGGGGGCTACTCTTTGTTGTGGTGTGCGGACTTCTCATTGTGGTGGCTTCTCTTGTTGTGGAACATGGGCTCTAAGTGTGCGGGCTTCAGTAATTGCAGCACCTGGGCTCAGTAGTTGCGGCACACAGGCCCTAGAGTTTGCGGGCTTCAGTAGTTGCTACGTGTGGCCTCAGTAGTTGTGGCTCGCGGGCTCTACAGCGCAGGCTCAGTAGTTGTGATGTCCGGGCTTAGTTGCTCTGCGGCATGTGGGATCTTCCCGGACCAGGGCTGGAACCTGTGTCCCCTGCATTGGCAGACGGATTCTTAACCACTGCACCACCAGGAAAGTCCCAGACTTTCCTTTTCTTAATGACAATTTTGAAGAGTCCTGGTTCACGTATTTCATAGACTGTCCCTCAACTTGGGTTTGTGTGATGTTCTCCTCATGACTGGAAGGGAGTTAGGGTTTTGGGGAAGGAGATGTTTACTTTTAAAATTTTGTTTCATCTCTATCTCTTGGCTTTTTATATAAGATATTCAATGCATTTCGATATATATATAAAAATGCAGGCTTGTAGCCTATTATTTTATAATCTGCTTGCTATTTTGTAATCAGCTTGGGATGATGGTGGTATGCTTTTTTTTTTTTTTCAGTATACGGGCCTCTCACTGTTGTGGCCTCTCCCGTTGTGGAGCACAGGCTCCGGACGCGCAGGCTCAGCGGCCGTGGCTCACAGGCCTAGCCGCTCCGCGGCGCGTGGGATCTTCCCGGACCGGGGCACGAAGCCGTGTCCCCTGCGTCGGCAGGCAGGCTCTCAACCACTGCTCCACCAGGGAAGCACGGTACACTTTTGTTTTCATTATGCAGTTGGCTCTCTTGCGTTGATTTACATTTTATTGATAAAGCTCAACTGCTTTGGATTATGATGTGTTTACAAGGCTACACAGACAATCTGGAAGGGAAAATGAAGAAATACAAATGACAGAAAATGTTTTATAATAATAAAATTTTCTTGGCAAGCAGCAACCTTTTCTCAATGTCAGTCTTTTAATATAATTTGCTTGCTTCATAAATATGGGGTTTTTTTTGTTTTTTCATATCTTTATTGATTAGTAAGCATGTTAAATGACTTGGGAGGAATCTCACTCTCTTCAAGAAATAATTTGGAATTATTGATCCAGAATGCTGACAATTCTCAAAAATGGGTCAAGAAAATCAAAGTAATAGATGGAAAAAAAATCTCAATTTTAGCTGTTGATATAACTTTTCTTAAATTTAGGGTTTTTTTTATAATTGAAGTTACTAAAACAGTTGGTGGAAGGTCCATCAAGATATTTATTTTATGTATTTAAAGCATTTTACTTTGCTGTATTGAATTCCATTCATTCTGGAATTTAGGAGAATTGACCTCTTTATGAAAGAGATGATTCAAAGTAGAAAATGATTGATGACCTTCGCTTCCAGTTTTCTTCTCAATAGACTTAGTCTCTCTTCTAATGCTTCTTGCATACTCAGTAATTGTATAAGTTTTAGAGAAAAATGCAGGTCTGGCCGAATATTAAGCACAGTACAATAAATAAAGCTTTTTGACTTTGCAGAATATTCTACATGTGTGTCCCATAGATTCATCAGAGATTCTAGTTTTGGATAAAGGCAAGTACATTTCAAGACAATACAACATCCCTGTGTATGACATTGGCATTCGAATGAGAAGTGGATTTGGTTCAGGACGGTTCTTGGAATGCTTGGCATTTAGGAAATTTTAGGTCAACTCTTTGGGCAATTCAATTAGAGTATTTATTGAATGGTTTTAGTGAGCTGAATGGTTGTCATGTCATGTCATAGATGGTATAAAACATGACTCTTATTTATAAGATGGTTGTGTTGGTGAGCTAAGGCATCTTACATGATGTAAGATGGATCCAAGATAATGACGGATGAGTAAGAGGCAGATCACTCTAGAGGAAGTAATTTTGGTTTTGAGAGAGGCATTCTTAGGGAAATAGGCCTTGGGAGTGTTCATTTAGAGCTGGGCAGGATTGTGGTCCGGAGAGAGGAGGGTAGAGGGAAGGGCACTGGCAGAGCCTCAGAGGCCTGACGGTTCCTGGGGCCTGTGTGGGAATGGTTGGAAAGTTGGGTTGCAGTCAGCCTGTGGGTGGCCTGGACGTTGGGTAATGAGCGTGGCCGTCAGTTTATGGGCGCCCTCTCTAGAGTGGTCTGTAACTTGCTTCCTCCCTGAGGAAGTGTGACACGCTTCTGCTAGCTGCAGTGTCTTCCCCACAGCTGTGCTGTCCATGGAGGAGAAGGGGACCTGCTCTGCCATGGCTTCCTTACTCCTCAGGGTATGGCGTGTGAGTTATTTTAATAATGTATCAATCTGCCTTTTCTTTCTTTTGTCACAATGCATTTGCTTTCTAAAGTGGTTTGTTTTCAGGATAATAATTGGGTTTCCACAGGGAAAATAATAATGTATGAGGCAAATTACTGACTAACGTCCAATTCCTGACTTAAAAATTGGACCTCTAATTTTTTTCTAGTAGGTCTTCTTTTGATTAAATTTTTGTTTTGTTAGTTATGTAAAGAAACTTATGTATAGTAATTTCCGCTCAGTTGGATAGTGGTACTGTTCAGCACAGCTCATTGGTCTTCTGAAACTTTTACAAATGCAGTCTGATTCATTCCAGCCAAGTTAATTAGGAGGTACATAATGTTTCTCCCCTAATGGAGACAAATGTAAAATACAGAGATACAGAAATCATCTTCAGTTTAGACAGAAGAAATTTTAGTTACTACTGTTTGTTCCTGCTATTTGATCCCAGTTTATGTTTTGAAGTCTCTCTCTAATCAAATAAGATTTAATGTTTTAGATGTAATAGAGGACCATGACTAAACTAAGAAGAAAAGTTAATTTAAGGGCAATAATTGATTTTTAAAAACATAAAAGTACATTTCATGACTTGATTTCAAGATGATCTGGTGGTATCCTTATACTGTCACAGAAGGAAGTCCACGTTGGGACAAGAATGATGCTTACAAATCAGCACCCTTATTATCTCTTACTGAACATGTCTTTGTCCAGGCCAGTCTGCCTACCACCTCTGTGGTACACTGTTGATTTCATTTTTCTTCCAGTATTTACTTTTGGTTCTGGACCAATTATCTAGCTGTGATGCGATTCTTCAAAAGTATCCTACATTTTGTACTTAGTGAACTAGTGATTGTTCTGTGTGCAGACATTCTTTCTGAGGCTCTACTCTTGCCTCGAAAACCTACATTTGCAGAAAGGGAAATGTATAGGTTTTCCTTTTAAATGTATTTATTTTTATTTATTTTTTATTTATTTTTGGCTGTGTTCGGTCTCCTTTTCTGTGCGAAGGCCTTCTCTAGTTGTGGCGAGCAGGGGCACTCCTCATCGTGGTGCCTGGGCCTCTCACTGCCGTAGCCCCTCTTGTTGCAGAGCACAGGCTCGAGAAGCACAGGCTGAGTAGTTGTGGCTCACGGGCTTCGTTGCTATGAAGCATGTGGGATCTTCCCGGGCCAGGGCTCAAACCCGTGTCCCATGCACTGGCAGGCGGATTCTTAACCACGGCCCCACCAGTTATTCTTTTTTTTAAAAAAATTATTTCCTCATTTGTTTTTTTGTGATGATGCCTTTATTTATTTATTTTTATTATTGTTTATATTTGGCTGTGTTGGGTCTTTGTTGTTGCCCGCGGGCTTTCTCTGGTTGTGGCAAGTGGGGGCTACTCTTTGTTGTGGTGTGCGGACTTCTCATTGTGGTGGCTTCTCTTGTTGTGGAACACGGGCTCTAAGTGTGCGGGCTTCAGTAATTGCAGCACCTGGGCTCAGTAGTTGCGGCACACAGGCCCTAGAGTTTGCGGGCTTCAGTAGTTGCTACGTGTGGCCTCAGTAGTTGTGGCTCGCGGGCTCTACAGCGCAGGCTCAGTAGTTGTGATGTCCGGGCTTAGTTGCTCTGCGGCATGTGGGATCTTCCCGGACCAGGGCTGGAACCTGTGTCCCCTGCATTGGCAGACGGATTCTTAACCACTGCACCACCAGGAAAGTCCCAGACTTTCCTTTTCTTAATGACAATTTTGAAGAGTCCTGGTTCACGTATTTCATAGACTGTCCCTCAACTTGGGTTTGTGTGATGTTCTCCTCATGACTGGAAGGGAGTTAGGGTTTTGGGGAAGGAGATGTTTACTTTTAAAATTTTGTTTCATCTCTATCTCTTGGCTTTTTATATAAGATATTCAATGCATTTCGATATATATATAAAAATGCAGGCTTGTAGCCTATTATTTTATAATCTGCTTGCTATTTTGTAATCAGCTTGGGATGATGGTGGTATGCTTTTTTTTTTTTTCAGTATACAGGCCTCTCACTGTTGTGGCCTCTCCCGTTGTGGAGCACAGGCTCCGGACGCGCAGGCTCAGCGGCCGTGGCTCACAGGCCTAGCCGCTCCGCGGCGCGTGGGATCTTCCCGGACCGGGGCACGAAGCCGTGTCCCCTGCGTCGGCAGGCAGGCTCTCAACCACTGCTCCACCAGGGAAGCACGGTACACTTTTGTTTTCATTATGCAGTTGGCTCTCTTGCGTTGATTTACATTTTATTGATAAAGCTCAACTGCTTTGGATTATGATGTGTTTACAAGGCTACACAGATAATCTGGAAGGGAAAATGAAGAAATACAAATGACAGAAAATGTTTTATAATAATAAAATTTTCTTGGCAAGCAGCAACCTTTTCTCAATGTCAGTCTTTTAATATAATTTGCTTGCTTCATAAATATAGGGTTTTTTTTTGTTTTTTCATATCTTTATTGATTAGTAAGCATGTTAAATGACTTGGGAGGAATCTCACTCTCTTCAAGAAATAATTTGGAATTATTGATCCAGAATGCTGACAATTCTCAAAAATGGGTCAAGAAAATCAAAGTAATAGATGGAAAAAAAATCTCAATTTTAGCTGTTGATATAACTTTTCTTAAATTTAGGGTTTTTTTTATAATTGAAGTTACTAAAACAGTTGGTGGAAGGTCCATCAAGATATTTATTTTATGTATTTAAAGCATTTTACTTTGCTGTATTGAATTCCATTCATTCTGGAATTTAGGAGAATTGACCTCTTTATGAAAGAGATGATTCAAAGTAGAAAATGATTGATGACCTTCGCTTCCAGTTTTCTTCTCAATAGACTTAGTCTCTCTTCTAATGCTTCTTGCATACTCAGTAATTGTATAAGTTTTAGAGAAAAATGCAGGTCTGGCCGAATATTAAGCACAGTACAATAAATAAAGCTTTTTGACTTTGCAGAATATTCTACATGTGTGTCCCATAGATTCATCAGAGATTCTAGTTTTGGATAAAGGCAAGTACATTTCAAGACAATACAACATCCCTGTGTATGACATTGGCATTCGAATGAGAAGTGGATTTGGTTCAGGACGGTTCTTGGAATGCTTGGCATTTAGGAAATTTTAGGTCAACTCTTTGGGCAATTCAATTAGAGTATTTATTGAATGGTTTTAGTGAGCTGAATGGTTGTCATGTCATGTCATAGATGGTATAAAACATGACTCTTATTTATAAGATGGTTGTGTTGGTGAGCTAAGGCATCTTACATGATGTAAGATGGATCCAAGATAATGACGGATGAGTAAGAGGCAGATCACTCTAGAGGAAGTAATTTTGGTTTTGAGAGAGGCATTCTTAGGGAAATAGGCCTTGGGAGTGTTCATTTAGAGCTGGGCAGGATTGTGGTCCGGAGAGAGGAGGGAAAGGATATTTGGGTAGAGGGAAGGGCACTGGCAGAGCCTCAGAGGCCTGACGGTTCCTGGGGCCTGTGTGGGAATGGTTGGAAAGTTGGGTTGCAGTCAGCCTGCGGGTGGCCTGGACGTTGGGTAATGAGCGTGGCCGTCAGTTTATGGGCGCCCTCTCTAGAGTGGTCTGTAACTTGCTTCCTCCCTGAGGAAGTGTGACACGCTTCTGCTAGCTGCAGTGTCTTCCCCACAGCTGTGCTGTCCATGGAGGAGAAGGGGACCTGCTCTGCCATGGCTTCCTTACTCCTCAGGGTATGGCGTGTGAGTTATTTTAATAATGTATCAATCTGCCTTTTCTTTCTTTTGTCACAATGCATTTGCTTTCTAAAGTGGTTTGTTTTCAGGCTAATAATTGGGTTTCCACAGGGAAAATAATAATGTATGAGGCAAATTACTGACTAACGTCCAATTCCTGACTTAAAAATTGGATCTCTAATTTTTTTCTAGTAGGTCTTCTTTTGATTAAATTTTTGTTTTGTTAGTTATGTAAAGAAACTTATGTATAGTAATTTCCGCTCAGTTGGATAGTGGTACTGTTCAGCACAGCTCATTGGTCTTCTGAAACTTTTACAAATGCAGTCTGATTCATTCCAGCCAAGTTAATTAGGAGGTACATAATGTTTCTCCCCTAATGGAGACAAATGTAAAATACAGAGATACAGAAATCATCTTCAGTTTAGACAGAAGAAATTTTAGTTACTACTGTTTGTTCCTGCTATTTGATCCCAGTTTATGTTTTGAAGTCTCTCTCTAATCAAATAAGATTTAATGTTTTAGATGTAATAGAGGACCATGACTAAACTAAGAAGAAAAGTTAATTTAAGGGCAATAATTGATTTTTAAAAACATAAAAGTACATTTCATGACTTGATTTCAAGATGATCTGGTGGTATCCTTATACTGTCACAGAAGGAAGTCCACGTTGGGACAAGAATGATGCTTACAAATCAGCACCCTTATTATCTCTTACTGAACATGTCTTTGTCCAGGCCAGTCTGCCTACCACCTCTGTGGTACACTGTTGATTTCATTTTTCTTCCAGTATTTACTTTTGGTTCTGGACCAATTATCTAGCTGTGATGCGATTCTTCAAAAGTATCCTACATTTTGTACTTAGTGAACTAGTGATTGTTCTGTGTGCAGACATTCTTTCTGAGGCTCTACTCTTGCCTCGAAAACCTACATTTGCAGAAAGGGAAATGTATAGGTTTTCCTTTTAAATGTATTTATTTTTATTTATTTTTTATTTATTTTTGGCTGTGTTCGGTCTCCTTTTCTGTGCGAAGGCCTTCTCTAGTTGTGGCGAGCAGGGGCACTCCTCATCGTGGTGCCTGGGCCTCTCACTGCCGTAGCCCCTCTTGTTGCAGAGCACAGGCTCGAGAAGCACAGGCTGAGCAGTTGTGGCTCACGGGCTTCGTTGCTATGAAGCATGTGGGATCTTCCCGGGCCAGGGCTCAAACCCGTGTCCCATGCACTGGCAGGCGGATTCTTAACCACGGCCCCACCAGTTATTCTTTTTTTTAAAAAAATTATTTCCTCATTTGTTTTTTTGTGATGATGCCTTTATTTATTTATTTTTATTATTGTTTATATTTGGCTGTGTTGGGTCTTTGTTGTTGCCCGCGGGCTTTCTCTGGTTGTGGCAAGTGGGGGCTACTCTTTGTTGTGGTGTGCGGACTTCTCATTGTGGTGGCTTCTCTTGTTGTGGAACACGGGCTCTAAGTGTGCGGGCTTCAGTAATTGCAGCACCTGGGCTCAGTAGTTGCGGCACACAGGCCCTAGAGTTTGCGGGCTTCAGTAGTTGCTACGTGTGGCCTCAGTAGTTGTGGCTCGCGGGCTCTACAGCGCAGGCTCAGTAGTTGTGATGTCCGGGCTTAGTTGCTCTGCGGCATGTGGGATCTTCCCGGACCAGGGCTGGAACCTGTGTCCCCTGCATTGGCAGACGGATTCTTAACCACTGCACCACCAGGAAAGTCCCAGACTTTCCTTTTCTTAATGACAATTTTGAAGAGTCCTGGTTCACGTATTTCATAGACTGTCCCTCAACTTGGGTTTGTGTGATGTTCTCCTCATGACTGGAAGGGAGTTAGGGTTTTGGGGAAGGAGATGTTTACTTTTAAAATTTTGTTTCATCTCTATCTCTTGGCTTTTTATATAAGATATTCAATGCATTTCGATATATATATAAAAATGCAGGCTTGTAGCCTATTATTTTATAATCTGCTTGCTATTTTGTAATCAGCTTGGGATGATGGTGGTATGCTTTTTTTTTTTTTTCAGTATACGGGCCTCTCACTGTTGTGGCCTCTCCCGTTGTGGAGCACAGGCTCCGGACGCGCAGGCTCAGCGGCCGTGGCTCACAGGCCTAGCCGCTCCGCGGCGCGTGGGATCTTCCCGGACCGGGGCACGAAGCCGTGTCCCCTGCGTCGGCAGGCAGGCTCTCAACCACTGCTCCACCAGGGAAGCACGGTACACTTTTGTTTTCATTATGCAGTTGGCTCTCTTGCGTTGATTTACATTTTATTGATAAAGCTCAACTGCTTTGGATTATGATGTGTTTACAAGGCTACACAGACAATCTGGAAGGGAAAATGAAGAAATACAAATGACAGAAAATGTTTTATAATAATAAAATTTTCTTGGCAAGCAGCAACCTTTTCTCAATGTCAGTCTTTTAATATAATTTGCTTGCTTCATAAATATGGGGTTTTTTTTGTTTTTTCATATCTTTATTGATTAGTAAGCATGTTAAATGACTTGGGAGGAATCTCACTCTCTTCAAGAAATAATTTGGAATTATTGATCCAGAATGCTGACAATTCTCAAAAATGGGTCAAGAAAATCAAAGTAATAGATGGAAAAAAAATCTCAATTTTAGCTGTTGATATAACTTTTCTTAAATTTAGGGTTTTTTTTATAATTGAAGTTACTAAAACAGTTGGTGGAAGGTCCATCAAGATATTTATTTTATGTATTTAAAGCATTTTACTTTGCTGTATTGAATTCCATTCATTCTGGAATTTAGGAGAATTGACCTCTTTATGAAAGAGATGATTCAAAGTAGAAAATGATTGATGACCTTCGCTTCCAGTTTTCTTCTCAATAGACTTAGTCTCTCTTCTAATGCTTCTTGCATACTCAGTAATTGTATAAGTTTTAGAGAAAAATGCAGGTCTGGCCGAATATTAAGCACAGTACAATAAATAAAGCTTTTTGACTTTGCAGAATATTCTACATGTGTGTCCCATAGATTCATCAGAGATTCTAGTTTTGGATAAAGGCAAGTACATTTCAAGACAATACAACATCCCTGTGTATGACATTGGCATTCGAATGAGAAGTGGATTTGGTTCAGGACGGTTCTTGGAATGCTTGGCATTTAGGAAATTTTAGGTCAACTCTTTGGGCAATTCAATTAGAGTATTTATTGAATGGTTTTAGTGAGCTGAATGGTTGTCATGTCATGTCATAGATGGTATAAAACATGACTCTTATTTATAAGATGGTTGTGTTGGTGAGCTAAGGCATCTTACATGATGTAAGATGGATCCAAGATAATGACGGATGAGTAAGAGGCAGATCACTCTAGAGGAAGTAATTTTGGTTTTGAGAGAGGCATTCTTAGGGAAATAGGCCTTGGGAGTGTTCATTTAGAGCTGGGCAGGATTGTGGTCCGGAGAGAGGAGGGTAGAGGGAAGGGCACTGGCAGAGCCTCAGAGGCCTGACGGTTCCTGGGGCCTGTGTGGGAATGGTTGGAAAGTTGGGTTGCAGTCAGCCTGTGGGTGGCCTGGACGTTGGGTAATGAGCGTGGCCGTCAGTTTATGGGCGCCCTCTCTAGAGTGGTCTGTAACTTGCTTCCTCCCTGAGGAAGTGTGACACGCTTCTGCTAGCTGCAGTGTCTTCCCCACAGCTGTGCTGTCCATGGAGGAGAAGGGGACCTGCTCTGCCATGGCTTCCTTACTCCTCAGGGTATGGCGTGTGAGTTATTTTAATAATGTATCAATCTGCCTTTTCTTTCTTTTGTCACAATGCATTTGCTTTCTAAAGTGGTTTGTTTTCAGGCTAATAATTGGGTTTCCACAGGGAAAATAATAATGTATGAGGCAAATTACTGACTAACGTCCAATTCCTGACTTAAAAATTGGATCTCTAATTTTTTTCTAGTAGGTCTTCTTTTGATTAAATTTTTGTTTTGTTAGTTATGTAAAGAAACTTATGTATAGTAATTTCCGCTCAGTTGGATAGTGGTACTGTTCAGCACAGCTCATTGGTCTTCTGAAACTTTTACAAATGCAGTCTGATTCATTCCAGCCAAGTTAATTAGGAGGTACATAATGTTTCTCCCCTAATGGAGACAAATGTAAAATACAGAGATACAGAAATCATCTTCAGTTTAGACAGAAGAAATTTTAGTTACTACTGTTTGTTCCTGCTATTTGATCCCAGTTTATGTTTTGAAGTCTCTCTCTAATCAAATAAGATTTAATGTTTTAGATGTAATAGAGGACCATGACTAAACTAAGAAGAAAAGTTAATTTAAGGGCAATAATTGATTTTTAAAAACATAAAAGTACATTTCATGACTTGATTTCAAGATGATCTGGTGGTATCCTTATACTGTCACAGAAGGAAGTCCACGTTGGGACAAGAATGATGCTTACAAATCAGCACCCTTATTATCTCTTACTGAACATGTCTTTGTCCAGGCCAGTCTGCCTACCACCTCTGTGGTACACTGTTGATTTCATTTTTCTTCCAGTATTTACTTTTGGTTCTGGACCAATTATCTAGCTGTGATGCGATTCTTCAAAAGTATCCTACATTTTGTACTTAGTGAACTAGTGATTGTTCTGTGTGCAGACATTCTTTCTGAGGCTCTACTCTTGCCTCGAAAACCTACATTTGCAGAAAGGGAAATGTATAGGTTTTCCTTTTAAATGTATTTATTTTTATTTATTTTTTATTTATTTTTGGCTGTGTTCGGTCTCCTTTTCTGTGCGAAGGCCTTCTCTAGTTGTGGCGAGCAGGGGCACTCCTCATCGTGGTGCCTGGGCCTCTCACTGCCGTAGCCCCTCTTGTTGCAGAGCACAGGCTCGAGAAGCACAGGCTGAGTAGTTGTGGCTCACGGGCTTCGTTGCTATGAAGCATGTGGGATCTTCCCGGGCCAGGGCTCAAACCCGTGTCCCATGCACTGGCAGGCGGATTCTTAACCACGGCCCCACCAGTTATTCTTTTTTTTAAAAAAATTATTTCCTCATTTGTTTTTTTGTGATGATGCCTTTATTTATTTATTTTTATTATTGTTTATATTTGGCTGTGTTGGGTCTTTGTTGTTGCCCGCGGGCTTTCTCTGGTTGTGGCAAGTGGGGGCTACTCTTTGTTGTGGTGTGCGGACTTCTCATTGTGGTGGCTTCTCTTGTTGTGGAACACGGGCTCTAAGTGTGCGGGCTTCAGTAATTGCAGCACCTGGGCTCAGTAGTTGCGGCACACAGGCCCTAGAGTTTGCGGGCTTCAGTAGTTGCTACGTGTGGCCTCAGTAGTTGTGGCTCGCGGGCTCTACAGCGCAGGCTCAGTAGTTGTGATGTCCGGGCTTAGTTGCTCTGCGGCATGTGGGATCTTCCCGGACCAGGGCTGGAACCTGTGTCCCCTGCATTGGCAGACGGATTCTTAACCACTGCACCACCAGGAAAGTCCCAGACTTTCCTTTTCTTAATGACAATTTTGAAGAGTCCTGGTTCACGTATTTCATAGACTGTCCCTCAACTTGGGTTTGTGTGATGTTCTCCTCATGACTGGAAGGGAGTTAGGGTTTTGGGGAAGGAGATGTTTACTTTTAAAATTTTGTTTCATCTCTATCTCTTGGCTTTTTATATAAGATATTCAATGCATTTCGATATATATATAAAAATGCAGGCTTGTAGCCTATTATTTTATAATCTGCTTGCTATTTTGTAATCAGCTTGGGATGATGGTGGTATGCTTTTTTTTTTTTTTCAGTATACGGGCCTCTCACTGTTGTGGCCTCTCCCGTTGTGGAGCACAGGCTCCGGACGCGCAGGCTCAGCGGCCGTGGCTCACAGGCCTAGCCGCTCCGCGGCGCGTGGGATCTTCCCGGACCGGGGCACGAAGCCGTGTCCCCTGCGTCGGCAGGCAGGCTCTCAACCACTGCTCCACCAGGGAAGCACGGTACACTTTTGTTTTCATTATGCAGTTGGCTCTCTTGCGTTGATTTACATTTTATTGATAAAGCTCAACTGCTTTGGATTATGATGTGTTTACAAGGCTACACAGATAATCTGGAAGGGAAAATGAAGAAATACAAATGACAGAAAATGTTTTATAATAATAAAATTTTCTTGGCAAGCAGCAACCTTTTCTCAATGTCAGTCTTTTAATATAATTTGCTTGCTTCATAAATATAGGGGTTTTTTTTGTTTTTTCATATCTTTATTGATTAGTAAGCATGTTAAATGACTTGGGAGGAATCTCACTCTCTTCAAGAAATAATTTGGAATTATTGATCCAGAATGCTGACAATTCTCAAAAATGGGTCAAGAAAATCAAAGTAATAGATGGAAAAAAAATCTCAATTTTAGCTGTTGATATAACTTTTCTTAAATTTAGGGTTTTTTTTATAATTGAAGTTACTAAAACAGTTGGTGGAAGGTCCATCAAGATATTTATTTTATGTATTTAAAGCATTTTACTTTGCTGTATTGAATTCCATTCATTCTGGAATTTAGGAGAATTGACCTCTTTATGAAAGAGATGATTCAAAGTAGAAAATGATTGATGACCTTCGCTTCCAGTTTTCTTCTCAATAGACTTAGTCTCTCTTCTAATGCTTCTTGCATACTCAGTAATTGTATAAGTTTTAGAGAAAAATGCAGGTCTGGCCGAATATTAAGCACAGTACAATAAATAAAGCTTTTTGACTTTGCAGAATATTCTACATGTGTGTCCCATAGATTCATCAGAGATTCTAGTTTTGGATAAAGGCAAGTACATTTCAAGACAATACAACATCCCTGTGTATGACATTGGCATTCGAATGAGAAGTGGATTTGGTTCAGGACGGTTCTTGGAATGCTTGGCATTTAGGAAATTTTAGGTCAACTCTTTGGGCAATTCAATTAGAGTATTTATTGAATGGTTTTAGTGAGCTGAATGGTTGTCATGTCATGTCATAGATGGTATAAAACATGACTCTTATTTATAAGATGGTTGTGTTGGTGAGCTAAGGCATCTTACATGATGTAAGATGGATCCAAGATAATGACGGATGAGTAAGAGGCAGATCACTCTAGAGGAAGTAATTTTGGTTTTGAGAGAGGCATTCTTAGGGAAATAGGCCTTGGGAGTGTTCATTTAGAGCTGGGCAGGATTGTGGTCCGGAGAGAGGAGGGTAGAGGGAAGGGCACTGGCAGAGCCTCAGAGGCCTGACGGTTCCTGGGGCCTATGTGGGAATGGTTGGAAAGTTGGGTTGCAGTCAGCCTGTGGGTGGCCTGGACGTTGGGTAATGAGCGTGGCCGTCAGTTTATGGGCGCCCTCTCTAGAGTGGTCTGTAACTTGCTTCCTCCCTGAGGAAGTGTGACACGCTTCTGCTAGCTGCAGTGTCTTCCCCACAGCTGTGCTGTCCATGGAGGAGAAGGGGACCTGCTCTGCCATGGCTTCCTTACTCCTCAGGGTATGGCGTGTGAGTTATTTTAATAATGTATCAATCTGCCTTTTCTTTCTTTTGTCACAATGCATTTGCTTTCTAAAGTGGTTTGTTTTCAGGCTAATAATTGGGTTTCCACAGGGAAAATAATAATGTATGAGGCAAATTACTGACTAACGTCCAATTCCTGACTTAAAAATTGGATCTCTAATTTTTTTCTAGTAGGTCTTCTTTTGATTAAATTTTTGTTTTGTTAGTTATGTAAAGAAACTTATGTATAGTAATTTCCGCTCAGTTGGATAGTGGTACTGTTCAGCACAGCTCATTGGTCTTCTGAAACTTTTACAAATGCAGTCTGATTCATTCCAGCCAAGTTAATTAGGAGGTACATAATGTTTCTCCCCTAATGGAGACAAATGTAAAATACAGAGATACAGAAATCATCTTCAGTTTAGACAGAAGAAATTTTAGTTACTACTGTTTGTTCCTGCTATTTGATCCCAGTTTATGTTTTGAAGTCTCTCTCTAATCAAATAAGATTTAATGTTTTAGATGTAATAGAGGACCATGACTAAACTAAGAAGAAAAGTTAATTTAAGGGCAATAATTGATTTTTAAAAACATAAAAGTACATTTCATGACTTGATTTCAAGATGATCTGGTGGTATCCTTATACTGTCACAGAAGGAAGTCCACGTTGGGACAAGAATGATGCTTACAAATCAGCACCCTTATTATCTCTTACTGAACATGTCTTTGTCCAGGCCAGTCTGCCTACCACCTCTGTGGTACACTGTTGATTTCATTTTTCTTCCAGTATTTACTTTTGGTTCTGGACCAATTATCTAGCTGTGATGCGATTCTTCAAAAGTATCCTACATTTTGTACTTAGTGAACTAGTGATTGTTCTGTGTGCAGACATTCTTTCTGAGGCTCTACTCTTGCCTCGAAAACCTACATTTGCAGAAAGGGAAATGTATAGGTTTTCCTTTTAAATGTATTTATTTTTATTTATTTTTTATTTATTTTTGGCTGTGTTCGGTCTCCTTTTCTGTGCGAAGGCCTTCTCTAGTTGTGGCGAGCAGGGGCACTCCTCATCGTGGTGCCTGGGCCTCTCACTGCCGTAGCCCCTCTTGTTGCAGAGCACAGGCTCGAGAAGCACAGGCTGAGCAGTTGTGGCTCACGGGCTTAGTTGCTATGAAGCATGTGGGATCTTCCCGGGCCAGGGCTCAAACCCGTGTCCCATGCACTGGCAGGCGGATTCTTAACCACGGCCCCACCAGTTATTCTTTTTTTTAAAAAAATTATTTCCTCATTTGTTTTTTTGTGATGATGCCTTTATTTATTTATTTTTATTATTGTTTATATTTGGCTGTGTTGGGTCTTTGTTGTTGCCCGCGGGCTTTCTCTGGTTGTGGCAAGTGGGGGCTACTCTTTGTTGTGGTGTGCGGACTTCTCATTGTGGTGGCTTCTCTTGTTGTGGAACACGGGCTCTAAGTGTGCGGGCTTCAGTAATTGCAGCACCTGGGCTCAGTAGTTGCGGCACACAGGCCCTAGAGTTTGCGGGCTTCAGTAGTTGCTACGTGTGGCCTCAGTAGTTGTGGCTCGCGGGCTCTACAGCGCAGGCTCAGTAGTTGTGATGTCCGGGCTTAGTTGCTCTGCGGCATGTGGGATCTTCCCGGACCAGGGCTGGAACCTGTGTCCCCTGCATTGGCAGACGGATTCTTAACCACTGCACCACCAGGAAAGTCCCAGACTTTCCTTTTCTTAATGACAATTTTGAAGAGTCCTCGTTCACGTATTTCATAGACTGTCCCTCAACTTGGGTTTGTGTGATGTTCTCCTCATGACTGGAAGGGAGTTAGGGTTTTGGGGAAGGAGATGTTTACTTTTAAAATTTTGTTTCATCTCTATCTCTTGGCTTTTTATATAAGATATTCAATGCATTTCGATATATATATAAAAATGCAGGCTTGTAGCCTATTATTTTATAATCTGCTTGCTATTTTGTAATCAGCTTGGGATGATGGTGGTATGCTTTTTTTTTTTTTTTCAGTATACGGGCCTCTCACTGTTGTGGCCTCTCCCGTTGTGGAGCACAGGCTCCGGACGCGCAGGCTCAGCGGCCGTGGCTCACAGGCCTAGCCGCTCCGCGGCGCGTGGGATCTTCCCGGACCGGGGCACGAAGCCGTGTCCCCTGCGTCGGCAGGCAGGCTCTCAACCACTGCTCCACCAGGGAAGCACGGTACACTTTTGTTTTCATTATGCAGTTGGCTCTCTTGCGTTGATTTACATTTTATTGATAAAGCTCAACTGCTTTGGATTATGATGTGTTTACAAGGCTACACAGATAATCTGGAAGGGAAAATGAAGAAATACAAATGACAGAAAATGTTTTATAATAATAAAATTTTCTTGGCAAGCAGCAACCTTTTCTCAATGTCAGTCTTTTAATATAATTTGCTTGCTTCATAAATATGGGGTTTTTTTTTGTTTTTTCATATCTTTATTGATTAGTAAGCATGTTAAATGACTTGGGAGGAATCTCACTCTCTTCAAGAAATAATTTGGAATTATTGATCCAGAATGCTGACAATTCTCAAAAATGGGTCAAGAAAATCAAAGTAATAGATGGAAAAAAAATCTCAATTTTAGCTGTTGATATAACTTTTCTTAAATTTAGGGTTTTTTTTATAATTGAAGTTACTAAAACAGTTGGTGGAAGGTCCATCAAGATATTTATTTTATGTATTTAAAGCATTTTAGTTTGCTGTATTGAATTCCATTCATTCTGGAATTTAGGAGAATTGACCTCTTTATGAAAGAGATGATTCAAAGTAGAAAATGATTGATGACCTTCGCTTCCAGTTTTCTTCTCAATAGACTTAGTCTCTCTTCTAATGCTTCTTGCATACTCAGTAATTGTATAAGTTTTAGAGAAAAATGCAGGTCTGGCCGAATATTAAGCACAGTACAATAAATAAAGCTTTTTGACTTTGCAGAATATTCTACATGTGTGTCCCATAGATTCATCAGAGATTCTAGTTTTGGATAAAGGCAAGTACATTTCAAGACAATACAACATCCCTGTGTATGACATTGGCATTCGAATGAGAAGTGGATTTGGTTCAGGACGGTTCTTGGAATGCTTGGCATTTAGGAAATTTTAGGTCAACTCTTTGGGCAATTCAATTAGAGTATTTATTGAATGGTTTTAGTGAGCTGAATGGTTGTCATGTCATGTCATAGATGGTATAAAACATGACTCTTATTTATAAGATGGTTGTGTTGGTGAGCTAAGGCATCTTACATGATGTAAGATGGATCCAAGATAATGACGGATGAGTAAGAGGCAGATCACTCTAGAGGAAGTAATTTTGGTTTTGAGAGAGGCATTCTTAGGGAAATAGGCCTTGGGAGTGTTCATTTAGAGCTGGGCAGGATTGTGGTCCGGAGAGAGGAGGGAAAGGATATTTGGGTAGAGGGAAGGGCACTGGCAGAGCCTCAGAGGCCTGACGGTTCCTGGGGCCTGTGTGGGAATGGTTGGAAAGTTGGGTTGCAGTCAGCCTGTGGGTGGCCTGGACGTTGGGTAATGAGCGTGGCCGTCAGTTTATGGGCGCCCTCTCTAGAGTGGTCTGTAACTTGCTTCCTCCCTGAGGAAGTGTGACACGCTTCTGCTAGCTGCAGTGTCTTCCCCACAGCTGTGCTGTCCATGGAGGAGAAGGGGACCTGCTCTGCCATGGCTTCCTTACTCCTCAGGGTATGGCGTGTGAGTTATTTTAATAATGTATCAATCTGCCTTTTCTTTCTTTTGTCACAATGCATTTGCTTTCTAAAGTGGTTTGTTTTCAGGCTAATAATTGGGTTTCCACAGGGAAAATAATAATGTATGAGGCAAATTACTGACTAACGTCCAATTCCTGACTTAAAAATTGGATCTCTAATTTTTTTCTAGTAGGTCTTCTTTTGATTAAATTTTTGTTTTGTTAGTTATGTAAAGAAACTTATGTATAGTAATTTCCGCTCAGTTGGATAGTGGTACTGTTCAGCACAGCTCATTGGTCTTCTGAAACTTTTACAAATGCAGTCTGATTCATTCCAGCCAAGTTAATTAGGAGGTACATAATGTTTCTCCCCTAATGGAGACAAATGTAAAATACAGAGATACAGAAATCATCTTCAGTTTAGACAGAAGAAATTTTAGTTACTACTGTTTGTTCCTGCTATTTGATCCCAGTTTATGTTTTGAAGTCTCTCTCTAATCAAATAAGATTTAATGTTTTAGATGTAATAGAGGACCATGACTAAACTAAGAAGAAAAGTTAATTTAAGGGCAATAATTGATTTTTAAAAACATAAAAGTACATTTCATGACTTGATTTCAAGATGATCTGGTGGTATCCTTATACTGTCACAGAAGGAAGTCCACGTTGGGACAAGAATGATGCTTACAAATCAGCACCCTTATTATCTCTTACTGAACATGTCTTTGTCCAGGCCAGTCTGCCTACCACCTCTGTGGTACACTGTTGATTTCATTTTTCTTCCAGTATTTACTTTTGGTTCTGGACCAATTATCTAGCTGTGATGCGATTCTTCAAAAGTATCCTACATTTTGTACTTAGTGAACTAGTGATTGTTCTGTTTGCAGACATTCTTTCTGAGGCTCTACTCTTGCCTCGAAAACCTACATTTGCAGAAAGGGAAATGTATAGGTTTTCCTTTTAAATGTATTTATTTTTATTTATTTTTTATTTATTTTTGGCTGTGTTCGGTCTCCTTTTCTGTGCGAAGGCCTTCTCTAGTTGTGGCGAGCAGGGGCACTCCTCATCGTGGTGCCTGGGCCTCTCACTGCCGTAGCCCCTCTTGTTGCAGAGCACAGGCTCGAGAAGCACAGGCTGAGCAGTTGTGGCTCACGGGCTTCGTTGCTATGAAGCATGTGGGATCTTCCCGGGCCAGGGCTCAAACCCGTGTCCCATGCACTGGCAGGCGGATTCTTAACCACGGCCCCACCAGTTATTCTTTTTTTTAAAAAAATTATTTCCTCATTTGTTTTTTTGTGATGATGCCTTTATTTATTTATTTTTATTATTGTTTATATTTGGCTGTGTTGGGTCTTTGTTGTTGCCCGCGGGCTTTCTCTGGTTGTGGCAAGTGGGGGCTACTCTTTGTTGTGGTGTGCGGACTTCTCATTGTGGTGGCTTCTCTTGTTGTGGAACACGGGCTCTAAGTGTGCGGGCTTCAGTAATTGCAGCACCTGGGCTCAGTAGTTGCGGCACACAGGCCCTAGAGTTTGCGGGCTTCAGTAGTTGCTACGTGTGGCCTCAGTAGTTGTGGCTCGCGGGCTCTACAGCGCAGGCTCAGTAGTTGTGATGTCCGGGCTTAGTTGCTCTGCGGCATGTGGGATCTTCCCGGACCAGGGCTGGAACCTGTGTCCCCTGCATTGGCAGACGGATTCTTAACCACTGCACCACCAGGAAAGTCCCAGACTTTCCTTTTCTTAATGACAATTTTGAAGAGTCCTGGTTCACGTATTTCATAGACTGTCCCTCAACTTGGGTTTGTGTGATGTTCTCCTCATGACTGGAAGGGAGTTAGGGTTTTGGGGAAGGAGATGTTTACTTTTAAAATTTTGTTTCATCTCTATCTCTTGGCTTTTTATATAAGATATTCAATGCATTTCGATATATATATAAAAATGCAGGCTTGTAGCCTATTATTTTATAATCTGCTTGCTATTTTGTAATCAGCTTGGGATGATGGTGGTATGCTTTTTTTTTTTTTTCAGTATACGGGCCTCTCACTGTTGTGGCCTCTCCCGTTGTGGAGCACAGGCTCCGGACGCGCAGGCTCAGCGGCCGTGGCTCACAGGCCTAGCCGCTCCGCGGCGCGTGGGATCTTCCCGGACCGGGGCACGAAGCCGTGTCCCCTGCGTCGGCAGGCAGGCTCTCAACCACTGCTCCACCAGGGAAGCACGGTACACTTTTGTTTTCATTATGCAGTTGGCTCTCTTGCGTTGATTTACATTTTATTGATAAAGCTCAACTGCTTTGGATTATGATGTGTTTACAAGGCTACACAGATAATCTGGAAGGGAAAATGAAGAAATACAAATGACAGAAAATGTTTTATAATAATAAAATTTTCTTGGCAAGCAGCAACCTTTTCTCAATGTCAGTCTTTTAATATAATTTGCTTGCTTCATAAATATAGGGGTTTTTTTTGTTTTTTCATATCTTTATTGATTAGTAAGCATGTTAAATGACTTGGGAGGAATCTCACTCTCTTCAAGAAATAATTTGGAATTATTGATCCAGAATGCTGACAATTCTCAAAAATGGGTCAAGAAAATCAAAGTAATAGATGGAAAAAAAATCTCAATTTTAGCTGTTGATATAACTTTTCTTAAATTTAGGGTTTTTTTATAATTGAAGTTACTAAAACAGTTGGTGGAAGGTCCATCAAGATATTTATTTTATGTATTTAAAGCATTTTAGTTTGCTGTATTGAATTCCATTCATTCTGGAATTTAGGAGAATTGACCTCTTTATGAAAGAGATGATTCAAAGTAGAAAATGATTGATGACCTTCGCTTCCAGTTTTCTTCTCAATAGACTTAGTCTCTCTTCTAATGCTTCTTGCATACTCAGTAATTGTATAAGTTTTAGAGAAAAATGCAGGTCTGGCCGAATATTAAGCACAGTACAATAAATAAAGCTTTTTGACTTTGCAGAATATTCTACATGTGTGTCCCATAGATTCATCAGAGATTCTAGTTTTGGATAAAGGCAAGTACATTTCAAGACAATACAACATCCCTGTGTATGACATTGGCATTCGAATGAGAAGTGGATTTGGTTCAGGACGGTTCTTGGAATGCTTGGCATTTAGGAAATTTTAGGTCAACTCTTTGGGCAATTCAATTAGAGTATTTATTGAATGGTTTTAGTGAGCTGAATGGTTGTCATGTCATGTCATAGATGGTATAAAACATGACTCTTATTTATAAGATGGTTGTGTTGGTGAGCTAAGGCATCTTACATGATGTAAGATGGATCCAAGATAATGACGGATGAGTAAGAGGCAGATCACTCTAGAGGAAGTAATTTTGGTTTTGAGAGAGGCATTCTTAGGGAAATAGGCCTTGGGAGTGTTCATTTAGAGCTGGGCAGGATTGTGGTCCGGAGAGAGGAGGGAAAGGATATTTGGGTAGAGGGAAGGGCACTGGCAGAGCCTCAGAGGCCTGACGGTTCCTGGGGCCTGTGTGGGAATGGTTGGAAAGTTGGGTTGCAGTCAGCCTGCGGGTGGCCTGGACGTTGGGTAATGAGCGTGGCCGTCAGTTTATGGGCGCCCTCTCTAGAGTGGTCTGTAACTTGCTTCCTCCCTGAGGAAGTGTGACACGCTTCTGCTAGCTGCAGTGTCTTCCCCACAGCTGTGCTGTCCATGGAGGAGAAGGGGACCTGCTCTGCCATGGCTTCCTTACTCCTCAGGGTATGGCGTGTGAGTTATTTTAATAATGTATCAATCTGCCTTTTCTTTCTTTTGTCACAATGCATTTGCTTTCTAAAGTGGTTTGTTTTCAGGCTAATAATTGGGTTTCCACAGGGAAAATAATAATGTATGAGGCAAATTACTGACTAACGTCCAATTCCTGACTTAAAAATTGAATCTCTAATTTTTTTCTAGTAGGTCTTCTTTTGATTAAATTTTTGTTTTGTTAGTTATGTAAAGAAACTTATGTATAGTAATTTCCGCTCAGTTGGATAGTGGTACTGTTCAGCACAGCTCATTGGTCTTCTGAAACTTTTACAAATGCAGTCTGATTCATTCCAGCCAAGTTAATTAGGAGGTACATAATGTTTCTCCCCTAATGGAGACAAATGTAAAATACAGAGATACAGAAATCATCTTCAGTTTAGACAGAAGAAATTTTAGTTACTACTGTTTGTTCCTGCTATTTGATCCCAGTTTATGTTTTGAAGTCTCTCTCTAATCAAATAAGATTTAATGTTTTAGATGTAATAGAGGACCATGACTAAACTAAGAAGAAAAGTTAATTTAAGGGCAATAATTGATTTTTAAAAACATAAAAGTACATTTCATGACTTGATTTCAAGATGATCTGGTGGTATCCTTATACTGTCACAGAAGGAAGTCCACGTTGGGACAAGAATGATGCTTACAAATCAGCACCCTTATTATCTCTTACTGAACATGTCTTTGTCCAGGCCAGTCTGCCTACCACCTCTGTGGTACACTGTTGATTTCATTTTTCTTCCAGTATTTACTTTTGGTTCTGGACCAATTATCTAGCTGTGATGCGATTCTTCAAAAGTATCCTACATTTTGTACTTAGTGAACTAGTGATTGTTCTGTGTGCAGACATTCTTTCTGAGGCTCTACTCTTGCCTCGAAAACCTACATTTGCAGAAAGGGAAATGTATAGGTTTTCCTTTTAAATGTATTTATTTTTATTTATTTTTTATTTATTTTTGGCTGTGTTCGGTCTCCTTTTCTGTGCGAAGGCCTTCTCTAGTTGTGGCGAGCAGGGGCACTCCTCATCGTGGTGCCTGGGCCTCTCACTGCCGTAGCCCCTCTTGTTGCAGAGCACAGGCTCGAGAAGCACAGGCTGAGCAGTTGTGGCTCACGGGCTTCGTTGCTATGAAGCATGTGGGATCTTCCCGGGCCAGGGCTCAAACCCGTGTCCCATGCACTGGCAGGCGGATTCTTAACCACGGCCCCACCAGTTATTCTTTTTTTAAAAAAAATTATTTCCTCATTTGTTTTTTTGTGATGATGCCTTTATTTATTTATTTTTATTATTGTTTATATTTGGCTGTGTTGGGTCTTTGTTGTTGCCCGCGGGCTTTCTCTGGTTGTGGCAAGTGGGGGCTACTCTTTGTTGTGGTGTGCGGACTTCTCATTGTGGTGGCTTCTCTTGTTGTGGAACACGGGCTCTAAGTGTGCGGGCTTCAGTAATTGCAGCACCTGGGCTCAGTAGTTGCGGCACACAGGCCCTAGAGTTTGCGGGCTTCAGTAGTTGCTACGTGTGGCCTCAGTAGTTGTGGCTCGCGGGCTCTACAGCGCAGGCTCAGTAGTTGTGATGTCCGGGCTTAGTTGCTCTGCGGCATGTGGGATCTTCCCGGACCAGGGCTGGAACCTGTGTCCCCTGCATTGGCAGACGGATTCTTAACCACTGCACCACCAGGAAAGTCCCAGACTTTCCTTTTCTTAATGACAATTTTGAAGAGTCCTGGTTCACGTATTTCATAGACTGTCCCTCAACTTGGGTTTGTGTGATGTTCTCCTCATGACTGGAAGGGAGTTAGGGTTTTGGGGAAGGAGATGTTTACTTTTAAAATTTTGTTTCATCTCTATCTCTTGGCTTTTTATATAAGATATTCAATGCATTTCGATATATATATAAAAATGCAGGCTTGTAGCCTATTATTTTATAATCTGCTTGCTATTTTGTAATCAGCTTGGGATGATGGTGGTATGCTTTTTTTTTTTTTTCAGTATACGGGCCTCTCACTGTTGTGGCCTCTCCCGTTGTGGAGCACAGGCTCCGGACGCGCAGGCTCAGCGGCCGTGGCTCACAGGCCTAGCCGCTCCGCGGCGCGTGGGATCTTCCCGGACCGGGGCACGAAGCCGTGTCCCCTGCGTCGGCAGGCAGGCTCTCAACCACTGCTCCACCAGGGAAGCACGGTACACTTTTGTTTTCATTATGCAGTTGGCTCTCTTGCGTTGATTTACATTTTATTGATAAAGCTCAACTGCTTTGGATTATGATGTGTTTACAAGGCTACACAGACAATCTGGAAGGGAAAATGAAGAAATACAAATGACAGAAAATGTTTTATAATAATAAAATTTTCTTGGCAAGCAGCAACCTTTTCTCAATGTCAGTCTTTTAATATAATTTGCTTGCTTCATAAATATGGGGTTTTTTTTGTTTTTTCATATCTTTATTGATTAGTAAGCATGTTAAATGACTTGGGAGGAATCTCACTCTCTTCAAGAAATAATTTGGAATTATTGATCCAGAATGCTGACAATTCTCAAAAATGGGTCAAGAAAATCAAAGTAATAGATGGAAAAAAAATCTCAATTTTAGCTGTTGATATAACTTTTCTTAAATTTAGGGTTTTTTTTATAATTGAAGTTACTAAAACAGTTGGTGGAAGGTCCATCAAGATATTTATTTTATGTATTTAAAGCATTTTACTTTGCTGTATTGAATTCCATTCATTCTGGAATTTAGGAGAATTGACCTCTTTATGAAAGAGATGATTCAAAGTAGAAAATGATTGATGACCTTCGCTTCCAGTTTTCTTCTCAATAGACTTAGTCTCTCTTCTAATGCTTCTTGCATACTCAGTAATTGTATAAGTTTTAGAGAAAAATGCAGGTCTGGCCGAATATTAAGCACAGTACAATAAATAAAGCTTTTTGACTTTGCAGAATATTCTACATGTGTGTCCCATAGATTCATCAGAGATTCTAGTTTTGGATAAAGGCAAGTACATTTCAAGACAATACAACATCCCTGTGTATGACATTGGCATTCGAATGAGAAGTGGATTTGGTTCAGGACGGTTCTTGGAATGCTTGGCATTTAGGAAATTTTAGGTCAACTCTTTGGGCAATTCAATTAGAGTATTTATTGAATGGTTTTAGTGAGCTGAATGGTTGTCATGTCATGTCATAGATGGTATAAAACATGACTCTTATTTATAAGATGGTTGTGTTGGTGAGCTAAGGCATCTTACATGATGTAAGATGGATCCAAGATAATGACGGATGAGTAAGAGGCAGATCACTCTAGAGGAAGTAATTTTGGTTTTGAGAGAGGCATTCTTAGGGAAATAGGCCTTGGGAGTGTTCATTTAGAGCTGGGCAGGATTGTGGTCCGGAGAGAGGAGGGTAGAGGGAAGGGCACTGGCAGAGCCTCAGAGGCCTGACGGTTCCTGGGGCCTGTGTGGGAATGGTTGGAAAGTTGGGTTGCAGTCAGCCTGTGGGTGGCCTGGACGTTGGGTAATGAGCGTGGCCGTCAGTTTATGGGCGCCCTCTCTAGAGTGGTCTGTAACTTGCTTCCTCCCTGAGGAAGTGTGACACGCTTCTGCTAGCTGCAGTGTCTTCCCCACAGCTGTGCTGTCCATGGAGGAGAAGGGGACCTGCTCTGCCATGGCTTCCTTACTCCTCAGGGTATGGCGTGTGAGTTATTTTAATAATGTATCAATCTGCCTTTTCTTTCTTTTGTCACAATGCATTTGCTTTCTAAAGTGGTTTGTTTTCAGGCTAATAATTGGGTTTCCACAGGGAAAATAATAATGTATGAGGCAAATTACTGACTAACGTCCAATTCCTGACTTAAAAATTGGATCTCTAATTTTTTTCTAGTAGGTCTTCTTTTGATTAAATTTTTGTTTTGTTAGTTATGTAAAGAAACTTATGTATAGTAATTTCCGCTCAGTTGGATAGTGGTACTGTTCAGCACAGCTCATTGGTCTTCTGAAACTTTTACAAATGCAGTCTGATTCATTCCAGCCAAGTTAATTAGGAGGTACATAATGTTTCTCCCCTAATGGAGACAAATGTAAAATACAGAGATACAGAAATCATCTTCAGTTTAGACAGAAGAAATTTTAGTTACTACTGTTTGTTCCTGCTATTTGATCCCAGTTTATGTTTTGAAGTCTCTCTCTAATCAAATAAGATTTAATGTTTTAGATGTAATAGAGGACCATGACTAAACTAAGAAGAAAAGTTAATTTAAGGGCAATAATTGATTTTTAAAAACATAAAAGTACATTTCATGACTTGATTTCAAGATGATCTGGTGGTATCCTTATACTGTCACAGAAGGAAGTCCACGTTGGGACAAGAATGATGCTTACAAATCAGCACCCTTATTATCTCTTACTGAACATGTCTTTGTCCAGGCCAGTCTGCCTACCACCTCTGTGGTACACTGTTGATTTCATTTTTCTTCCAGTATTTACTTTTGGTTCTGGACCAATTATCTAGCTGTGATGCGATTCTTCAAAAGTATCCTACATTTTGTACTTAGTGAACTAGTGATTGTTCTGTGTGCAGACATTCTTTCTGAGGCTCTACTCTTGCCTCGAAAACCTACATTTGCAGAAAGGGAAATGTATAGGTTTTCCTTTTAAATGTATTTATTTTTATTTATTTTTTATTTATTTTTGGCTGTGTTCGGTCTCCTTTTCTGTGCGAAGGCCTTCTCTAGTTGTGGCGAGCAGGGGCACTCCTCATCGTGGTGCCTGGGCCTCTCACTGCCGTAGCCCCTCTTGTTGCAGAGCACAGGCTCGAGAAGCACAGGCTGAGTAGTTGTGGCTCACGGGCTTCGTTGCTATGAAGCATGTGGGATCTTCCCGGGCCAGGGCTCAAACCCGTGTCCCATGCACTGGCAGGCGGATTCTTAACCACGGCCCCACCAGTTATTCTTTTTTTTAAAAAAATTATTTCCTCATTTGTTTTTTTGTGATGATGCCTTTATTTATTTATTTTTATTATTGTTTATATTTGGCTGTGTTGGGTCTTTGTTGTTGCCCGCGGGCTTTCTCTGGTTGTGGCAAGTGGGGGCTACTCTTTGTTGTGGTGTGCGGACTTCTCATTGTGGTGGCTTCTCTTGTTGTGGAACACGGGCTCTAAGTGTGCGGGCTTCAGTAATTGCAGCACCTGGGCTCAGTAGTTGCGGCACACAGGCCCTAGAGTTTGCGGGCTTCAGTAGTTGCTACGTGTGGCCTCAGTAGTTGTGGCTCGCGGGCTCTACAGCGCAGGCTCAGTAGTTGTGATGTCCGGGCTTAGTTGCTCTGCGGCATGTGGGATCTTCCCGGACCAGGGCTGGAACCTGTGTCCCCTGCATTGGCAGACGGATTCTTAACCACTGCACCACCAGGAAAGTCCCAGACTTTCCTTTTCTTAATGACAATTTTGAAGAGTCCTGGTTCACGTATTTCATAGACTGTCCCTCAACTTGGGTTTGTGTGATGTTCTCCTCATGACTGGAAGGGAGTTAGGGTTTTGGGGAAGGAGATGTTTACTTTTAAAATTTTGTTTCATCTCTATCTCTTGGCTTTTTATATAAGATATTCAATGCATTTCGATATATATATAAAAATGCAGGCTTGTAGCCTATTATTTTATAATCTGCTTGCTATTTTGTAATCAGCTTGGGATGATGGTGGTATGCTTTTTTTTTTTTTTCAGTATACGGGCCTCTCACTGTTGTGGCCTCTCCCGTTGTGGAGCACAGGCTCCGGACGCGCAGGCTCAGCGGCCGTGGCTCACAGGCCTAGCCGCTCCGCGGCGCGTGGGATCTTCCCGGACCGGGGCACGAAGCCGTGTCCCCTGCGTCGGCAGGCAGGCTCTCAACCACTGCTCCACCAGGGAAGCACGGTACACTTTTGTTTTCATTATGCAGTTGGCTCTCTTGCGTTGATTTACATTTTATTGATAAAGCTCAACTGCTTTGGATTATGATGTGTTTACAAGGCTACACAGATAATCTGGAAGGGAAAATGAAGAAATACAAATGACAGAAAATGTTTTATAATAATAAAATTTTCTTGGCAAGCAGCAACCTTTTCTCAATGTCAGTCTTTTAATATAATTTGCTTGCTTCATAAATATAGGGGTTTTTTTTGTTTTTTCATATCTTTATTGATTAGTAAGCATGTTAAATGACTTGGGAGGAATCTCACTCTCTTCAAGAAATAATTTGGAATTATTGATCCAGAATGCTGACAATTCTCAAAAATGGGTCAAGAAAATCAAAGTAATAGATGGAAAAAAAATCTCAATTTTAGCTGTTGATATAACTTTTCTTAAATTTAGGGTTTTTTTTATAATTGAAGTTACTAAAACAGTTGGTGGAAGGTCCATCAAGATATTTATTTTATGTATTTAAAGCATTTTACTTTGCTGTATTGAATTCCATTCATTCTGGAATTTAGGAGAATTGACCTCTTTATGAAAGAGATGATTCAAAGTAGAAAATGATTGATGACCTTCGCTTCCAGTTTTCTTCTCAATAGACTTAGTCTCTCTTCTAATGCTTCTTGCATACTCAGTAATTGTATAAGTTTTAGAGAAAAATGCAGGTCTGGCCGAATATTAAGCACAGTACAATAAATAAAGCTTTTTGACTTTGCAGAATATTCTACATGTGTGTCCCATAGATTCATCAGAGATTCTAGTTTTGGATAAAGGCAAGTACATTTCAAGACAATACAACATCCCTGTGTATGACATTGGCATTCGAATGAGAAGTGGATTTGGTTCAGGACGGTTCTTGGAATGCTTGGCATTTAGGAAATTTTAGGTCAACTCTTTGGGCAATTCAATTAGAGTATTTATTGAATGGTTTTAGTGAGCTGAATGGTTGTCATGTCATGTCATAGATGGTATAAAACATGACTCTTATTTATAAGATGGTTGTGTTGGTGAGCTAAGGCATCTTACATGATGTAAGATGGATCCAAGATAATGACGGATGAGTAAGAGGCAGATCACTCTAGAGGAAGTAATTTTGGTTTTGAGAGAGGCATTCTTAGGGAAATAGGCCTTGGGAGTGTTCATTTAGAGCTGGGCAGGATTGTGGTCCGGAGAGAGGAGGGTAGAGGGAAGGGCACTGGCAGAGCCTCAGAGGCCTGACGGTTCCTGGGGCCTGTGTGGGAATGGTTGGAAAGTTGGGTTGCAGTCAGCCTGTGGGTGGCCTGGACGTTGGGTAATGAGCGTGGCCGTCAGTTTATGGGCGCCCTCTCTAGAGTGGTCTGTAACTTGCTTCCTCCCTGAGGAAGTGTGACACGCTTCTGCTAGCTGCAGTGTCTTCCCCACAGCTGTGCTGTCCATGGAGGAGAAGGGGACCTGCTCTGCCATGGCTTCCTTACTCCTCAGGGTATGGCGTGTGAGTTATTTTAATAATGTATCAATCTGCCTTTTCTTTCTTTTGTCACAATGCATTTGCTTTCTAAAGTGGTTTGTTTTCAGGCTAATAATTGGGTTTCCACAGGGAAAATAATAATGTATGAGGCAAATTACTGACTAACGTCCAATTCCTGACTTAAAAATTGGATCTCTAATTTTTTTCTAGTAGGTCTTCTTTTGATTAAATTTTTGTTTTGTTAGTTATGTAAAGAAACTTATGTATAGTAATTTCCGCTCAGTTGGATAGTGGTACTGTTCAGCACAGCTCATTGGTCTTCTGAAACTTTTACAAATGCAGTCTGATTCATTCCAGCCAAGTTAATTAGGAGGTACATAATGTTTCTCCCCTAATGGAGACAAATGTAAAATACAGAGATACAGAAATCATCTTCAGTTTAGACAGAAGAAATTTTAGTTACTACTGTTTGTTCCTGCTATTTGATCCCAGTTTATGTTTTGAAGTCTCTCTCTAATCAAATAAGATTTAATGTTTTAGATGTAATAGAGGACCATGACTAAACTAAGAAGAAAAGTTAATTTAAGGGCAATAATTGATTTTTAAAAACATAAAAGTACATTTCATGACTTGATTTCAAGATGATCTGGTGGTATCCTTATACTGTCACAGAAGGAAGTCCACGTTGGGACAAGAATGATGCTTACAAATCAGCACCCTTATTATCTCTTACTGAACATGTCTTTGTCCAGGCCAGTCTGCCTACCACCTCTGTGGTACACTGTTGATTTCATTTTTCTTCCAGTATTTACTTTTGGTTCTGGACCAATTATCTAGCTGTGATGCGATTCTTCAAAAGTATCCTACATTTTGTACTTAGTGAACTAGTGATTGTTCTGTGTGCAGACATTCTTTCTGAGGCTCTACTCTTGCCTCGAAAACCTACATTTGCAGAAAGGGAAATGTATAGGTTTTCCTTTTAAATGTATTTATTTTTATTTATTTTTTATTTATTTTTGGCTGTGTTCGGTCTCCTTTTCTGTGCGAAGGCCTTCTCTAGTTGTGGCGAGCAGGGGCACTCCTCATCGTGGTGCCTGGGCCTCTCACTGCCGTAGCCCCTCTTGTTGCAGAGCACAGGCTCGAGAAGCACAGGCTGAGCAGTTGTGGCTCACGGGCTTAGTTGCTATGAAGCATGTGGGATCTTCCCGGGCCAGGGCTCAAACCCGTGTCCCATGCACTGGCAGGCGGATTCTTAACCACGGCCCCACCAGTTATTCTTTTTTTTAAAAAAATTATTTCCTCATTTGTTTTTTTGTGATGATGCCTTTATTTATTTATTTTTATTATTGTTTATATTTGGCTGTGTTGGGTCTTTGTTGTTGCCCGCGGGCTTTCTCTGGTTGTGGCAAGTGGGGGCTACTCTTTGTTGTGGTGTGCGGACTTCTCATTGTGGTGGCTTCTCTTGTTGTGGAACACGGGCTCTAAGTGTGCGGGCTTCAGTAATTGCAGCACCTGGGCTCAGTAGTTGCGGCACACAGGCCCTAGAGTTTGCGGGCTTCAGTAGTTGCTACGTGTGGCCTCAGTAGTTGTGGCTCGCGGGCTCTACAGCGCAGGCTCAGTAGTTGTGATGTCCGGGCTTAGTTGCTCTGCGGCATGTGGGATCTTCCCGGACCAGGGCTGGAACCTGTGTCCCCTGCATTGGCAGACGGATTCTTAACCACTGCACCACCAGGAAAGTCCCAGACTTTCCTTTTCTTAATGACAATTTTGAAGAGTCCTCGTTCACGTATTTCATAGACTGTCCCTCAACTTGGGTTTGTGTGATGTTCTCCTCATGACTGGAAGGGAGTTAGGGTTTTGGGGAAGGAGATGTTTACTTTTAAAATTTTGTTTCATCTCTATCTCTTGGCTTTTTATATAAGATATTCAATGCATTTCGATATATATATAAAAATGCAGGCTTGTAGCCTATTATTTTATAATCTGCTTGCTATTTTGTAATCAGCTTGGGATGATGGTGGTATGCTTTTTTTTTTTTTTTCAGTATACGGGCCTCTCACTGTTGTGGCCTCTCCCGTTGTGGAGCACAGGCTCCGGACGCGCAGGCTCAGCGGCCGTGGCTCACAGGCCTAGCCGCTCCGCGGCGCGTGGGATCTTCCCGGACCGGGGCACGAAGCCGTGTCCCCTGCGTCGGCAGGCAGGCTCTCAACCACTGCTCCACCAGGGAAGCACGGTACACTTTTGTTTTCATTATGCAGTTGGCTCTCTTGCGTTGATTTACATTTTATTGATAAAGCTCAACTGCTTTGGATTATGATGTGTTTACAAGGCTACACAGATAATCTGGAAGGGAAAATGAAGAAATACAAATGACAGAAAATGTTTTATAATAATAAAATTTTCTTGGCAAGCAGCAACCTTTTCTCAATGTCAGTCTTTTAATATAATTTGCTTGCTTCATAAATATGGGGTTTTTTTTTGTTTTTTCATATCTTTATTGATTAGTAAGCATGTTAAATGACTTGGGAGGAATCTCACTCTCTTCAAGAAATAATTTGGAATTATTGATCCAGAATGCTGACAATTCTCAAAAATGGGTCAAGAAAATCAAAGTAATAGATGGAAAAAAAATCTCAATTTTAGCTGTTGATATAACTTTTCTTAAATTTAGGGTTTTTTTTATAATTGAAGTTACTAAAACAGTTGGTGGAAGGTCCATCAAGATATTTATTTTATGTATTTAAAGCATTTTAGTTTGCTGTATTGAATTCCATTCATTCTGGAATTTAGGAGAATTGACCTCTTTATGAAAGAGATGATTCAAAGTAGAAAATGATTGATGACCTTCGCTTCCAGTTTTCTTCTCAATAGACTTAGTCTCTCTTCTAATGCTTCTTGCATACTCAGTAATTGTATAAGTTTTAGAGAAAAATGCAGGTCTGGCCGAATATTAAGCACAGTACAATAAATAAAGCTTTTTGACTTTGCAGAATATTCTACATGTGTGTCCCATAGATTCATCAGAGATTCTAGTTTTGGATAAAGGCAAGTACATTTCAAGACAATACAACATCCCTGTGTATGACATTGGCATTCGAATGAGAAGTGGATTTGGTTCAGGACGGTTCTTGGAATGCTTGGCATTTAGGAAATTTTAGGTCAACTCTTTGGGCAATTCAATTAGAGTATTTATTGAATGGTTTTAGTGAGCTGAATGGTTGTCATGTCATGTCATAGATGGTATAAAACATGACTCTTATTTATAAGATGGTTGTGTTGGTGAGCTAAGGCATCTTACATGATGTAAGATGGATCCAAGATAATGACGGATGAGTAAGAGGCAGATCACTCTAGAGGAAGTAATTTTGGTTTTGAGAGAGGCATTCTTAGGGAAATAGGCCTTGGGAGTGTTCATTTAGAGCTGGGCAGGATTGTGGTCCGGAGAGAGGAGGGTAGAGGGAAGGGCACTGGCAGAGCCTCAGAGGCCTGACGGTTCCTGGGGCCTATGTGGGAATGGTTGGAAAGTTGGGTTGCAGTCAGCCTGTGGGTGGCCTGGACGTTGGGTAATGAGCGTGGCCGTCAGTTTATGGGCGCCCTCTCTAGAGTGGTCTGTAACTTGCTTCCTCCCTGAGGAAGTGTGACACGCTTCTGCTAGCTGCAGTGTCTTCCCCACAGCTGTGCTGTCCATGGAGGAGAAGGGGACCTGCTCTGCCATGGCTTCCTTACTCCTCAGGGTATGGCGTGTGAGTTATTTTAATAATGTATCAATCTGCCTTTTCTTTCTTTTGTCACAATGCATTTGCTTTCTAAAGTGGTTTGTTTTCAGGCTAATAATTGGGTTTCCACAGGGAAAATAATAATGTATGAGGCAAATTACTGACTAACGTCCAATTCCTGACTTAAAAATTGGATCTCTAATTTTTTTCTAGTAGGTCTTCTTTTGATTAAATTTTTGTTTTGTTAGTTATGTAAAGAAACTTATGTATAGTAATTTCCGCTCAGTTGGATAGTGGTACTGTTCAGCACAGCTCATTGGTCTTCTGAAACTTTTACAAATGCAGTCTGATTCATTCCAGCCAAGTTAATTAGGAGGTACATAATGTTTCTCCCCTAATGGAGACAAATGTAAAATACAGAGATACAGAAATCATCTTCAGTTTAGACAGAAGAAATTTTAGTTACTACTGTTTGTTCCTGCTATTTGATCCCAGTTTATGTTTTGAAGTCTCTCTCTAATCAAATAAGATTTAATGTTTTAGATGTAATAGAGGACCATGACTAAACTAAGAAGAAAAGTTAATTTAAGGGCAATAATTGATTTTTAAAAACATAAAAGTACATTTCATGACTTGATTTCAAGATGATCTGGTGGTATCCTTATACTGTCACAGAAGGAAGTCCACGTTGGGACAAGAATGATGCTTACAAATCAGCACCCTTATTATCTCTTACTGAACATGTCTTTGTCCAGGCCAGTCTGCCTACCACCTCTGTGGTACACTGTTGATTTCATTTTTCTTCCAGTATTTACTTTTGGTTCTGGACCAATTATCTAGCTGTGATGCGATTCTTCAAAAGTATCCTACATTTTGTACTTAGTGAACTAGTGATTGTTCTGTGTGCAGACATTCTTTCTGAGGCTCTACTCTTGCCTCGAAAACCTACATTTGCAGAAAGGGAAATGTATAGGTTTTCCTTTTAAATGTATTTATTTTTATTTATTTTTTATTTATTTTTGGCTGTGTTCGGTCTCCTTTTCTGTGCGAAGGCCTTCTCTAGTTGTGGCGAGCAGGGGCACTCCTCATCGTGGTGCCTGGGCCTCTCACTGCCGTAGCCCCTCTTGTTGCAGAGCACAGGCTCGAGAAGCACAGGCTGAGCAGTTGTGGCTCACGGGCTTAGTTGCTATGAAGCATGTGGGATCTTCCCGGGCCAGGGCTCAAACCCGTGTCCCATGCACTGGCAGGCGGATTCTTAACCACGGCCCCACCAGTTATTCTTTTTTTTAAAAAAATTATTTCCTCATTTGTTTTTTTGTGATGATGCCTTTATTTATTTATTTTTATTATTGTTTATATTTGGCTGTGTTGGGTCTTTGTTGTTGCCCGCGGGCTTTCTCTGGTTGTGGCAAGTGGGGGCTACTCTTTGTTGTGGTGTGCGGACTTCTCATTGTGGTGGCTTCTCTTGTTGTGGAACACGGGCTCTAAGTGTGCGGGCTTCAGTAATTGCAGCACCTGGGCTCAGTAGTTGCGGCACACAGGCCCTAGAGTTTGCGGGCTTCAGTAGTTGCTACGTGTGGCCTCAGTAGTTGTGGCTCGCGGGCTCTACAGCGCAGGCTCAGTAGTTGTGATGTCCGGGCTTAGTTGCTCTGCGGCATGTGGGATCTTCCCGGACCAGGGCTGGAACCTGTGTCCCCTGCATTGGCAGACGGATTCTTAACCACTGCACCACCAGGAAAGTCCCAGACTTTCCTTTTCTTAATGACAATTTTGAAGAGTCCTGGTTCACGTATTTCATAGACTGTCCCTCAACTTGGGTTTGTGTGATGTTCTCCTCATGACTGGAAGGGAGTTAGGGTTTTGGGGAAGGAGATGTTTACTTTTAAAATTTTGTTTCATCTCTATCTCTTGGCTTTTTATATAAGATATTCAATGCATTTCGATATATATATAAAAATGCAGGCTTGTAGCCTATTATTTTATAATCTGCTTGCTATTTTGTAATCAGCTTGGGATGATGGTGGTATGCTTTTTTTTTTTTTTTCAGTATACGGGCCTCTCACTGTTGTGGCCTCTCCCGTTGTGGAGCACAGGCTCCGGACGCGCAGGCTCAGCGGCCGTGGCTCACAGGCCTAGCCGCTCCGCGGCGCGTGGGATCTTCCCGGACCGGGGCACGAAGCCGTGTCCCCTGCGTCGGCAGGCAGGCTCTCAACCACTGCTCCACCAGGGAAGCACGGTACACTTTTGTTTTCATTATGCAGTTGGCTCTCTTGCGTTGATTTACATTTTATTGATAAAGCTCAACTGCTTTGGATTATGATGTGTTTACAAGGCTACACAGATAATCTGGAAGGGAAAATGAAGAAATACAAATGACAGAAAATGTTTTATAATAATAAAATTTTCTTGGCAAGCAGCAACCTTTTCTCAATGTCAGTCTTTTAATATAATTTGCTTGCTTCATAAATATGGGGTTTTTTTTTGTTTTTTCATATCTTTATTGATTAGTAAGCATGTTAAATGACTTGGGAGGAATCTCACTCTCTTCAAGAAATAATTTGGAATTATTGATCCAGAATGCTGACAATTCTCAAAAATGGGTCAAGAAAATCAAAGTAATAGATGGAAAAAAAATCTCAATTTTAGCTGTTGATATAACTTTTCTTAAATTTAGGGTTTTTTTTATAATTGAAGTTACTAAAACAGTTGGTGGAAGGTCCATCAAGATATTTATTTTATGTATTTAAAGCATTTTAGTTTGCTGTATTGAATTCCATTCATTCTGGAATTTAGGAGAATTGACCTCTTTATGAAAGAGATGATTCAAAGTAGAAAATGATTGATGACCTTCGCTTCCAGTTTTCTTCTCAATAGACTTAGTCTCTCTTCTAATGCTTCTTGCATACTCAGTAATTGTATAAGTTTTAGAGAAAAATGCAGGTCTGGCCGAATATTAAGCACAGTACAATAAATAAAGCTTTTTGACTTTGCAGAATATTCTACATGTGTGTCCCATAGATTCATCAGAGATTCTAGTTTTGGATAAAGGCAAGTACATTTCAAGACAATACAACATCCCTGTGTATGACATTGGCATTCGAATGAGAAGTGGATTTGGTTCAGGACGGTTCTTGGAATGCTTGGCATTTAGGAAATTTTAGGTCAACTCTTTGGGCAATTCAATTAGAGTATTTATTGAATGGTTTTAGTGAGCTGAATGGTTGTCATGTCATGTCATAGATGGTATAAAACATGACTCTTATTTATAAGATGGTTGTGTTGGTGAGCTAAGGCATCTTACATGATGTAAGATGGATCCAAGATAATGACGGATGAGTAAGAGGCAGATCACTCTAGAGGAAGTAATTTTGGTTTTGAGAGAGGCATTCTTAGGGAAATAGGCCTTGGGAGTGTTCATTTAGAGCTGGGCAGGATTGTGGTCCGGAGAGAGGAGGGTAGAGGGAAGGGCACTGGCAGAGCCTCAGAGGCCTGACGGTTCCTGGGGCCTGTGTGGGAATGGTTGGAAAGTTGGGTTGCAGTCAGCCTGTGGGTGGCCTGGACGTTGGGTAATGAGCGTGGCCGTCAGTTTATGGGCGCCCTCTCTAGAGTGGTCTGTAACTTGCTTCCTCCCTGAGGAAGTGTGACACGCTTCTGCTAGCTGCAGTGTCTTCCCCACAGCTGTGCTGTCCATGGAGGAGAAGGGGACCTGCTCTGCCATGGCTTCCTTACTCCTCAGGGTATGGCGTGTGAGTTATTTTAATAATGTATCAATCTGCCTTTTCTTTCTTTTGTCACAATGCATTTGCTTTCTAAAGTGGTTTGTTTTCAGGCTAATAATTGGGTTTCCACAGGGAAAATAATAATGTATGAGGCAAATTACTGACTAACGTCCAATTCCTGACTTAAAAATTGGATCTCTAATTTTTTTCTAGTAGGTCTTCTTTTGATTAAATTTTTGTTTTGTTAGTTATGTAAAGAAACTTATGTATAGTAATTTCCGCTCAGTTGGATAGTGGTACTGTTCAGCACAGCTCATTGGTCTTCTGAAACTTTTACAAATGCAGTCTGATTCATTCCAGCCAAGTTAATTAGGAGGTACATAATGTTTCTCCCCTAATGGAGACAAATGTAAAATACAGAGATACAGAAATCATCTTCAGTTTAGACAGAAGAAATTTTAGTTACTACTGTTTGTTCCTGCTATTTGATCCCAGTTTATGTTTTGAAGTCTCTCTCTAATCAAATAAGATTTAATGTTTTAGATGTAATAGAGGACCATGACTAAACTAAGAAGAAAAGTTAATTTAAGGGCAATAATTGATTTTTAAAAACATAAAAGTACATTTCATGACTTGATTTCAAGATGATCTGGTGGTATCCTTATACTGTCACAGAAGGAAGTCCACGTTGGGACAAGAATGATGCTTACAAATCAGCACCCTTATTATCTCTTACTGAACATGTCTTTGTCCAGGCCAGTCTGCCTACCACCTCTGTGGTACACTGTTGATTTCATTTTTCTTCCAGTATTTACTTTTGGTTCTGGACCAATTATCTAGCTGTGATGCGATTCTTCAAAAGTATCCTACATTTTGTACTTAGTGAACTAGTGATTGTTCTGTGTGCAGACATTCTTTCTGAGGCTCTACTCTTGCCTCGAAAACCTACATTTGCAGAAAGGGAAATGTATAGGTTTTCCTTTTAAATGTATTTATTTTTATTTATTTTTTATTTATTTTTGGCTGTGTTCGGTCTCCTTTTCTGTGCGAAGGCCTTCTCTAGTTGTGGCGAGCAGGGGCACTCCTCATCGTGGTGCCTGGGCCTCTCACTGCCGTAGCCCCTCTTGTTGCAGAGCACAGGCTCGAGAAGCACAGGCTGAGCAGTTGTGGCTCACGGGCTTAGTTGCTATGAAGCATGTGGGATCTTCCCGGGCCAGGGCTCAAACCCGTGTCCCATGCACTGGCAGGCGGATTCTTAACCACGGCCCCACCAGTTATTCTTTTTTTTAAAAAAATTATTTCCTCATTTGTTTTTTTGTGATGATGCCTTTATTTATTTATTTTTATTATTGTTTATATTTGGCTGTGTTGGGTCTTTGTTGTTGCCCGCGGGCTTTCTCTGGTTGTGGCAAGTGGGGGCTACTCTTTGTTGTGGTGTGCGGACTTCTCATTGTGGTGGCTTCTCTTGTTGTGGAACACGGGCTCTAAGTGTGCGGGCTTCAGTAATTGCAGCACCTGGGCTCAGTAGTTGCGGCACACAGGCCCTAGAGTTTGCGGGCTTCAGTAGTTGCTACGTGTGGCCTCAGTAGTTGTGGCTCGCGGGCTCTACAGCGCAGGCTCAGTAGTTGTGATGTCCGGGCTTAGTTGCTCTGCGGCATGTGGGATCTTCCCGGACCAGGGCTGGAACCTGTGTCCCCTGCATTGGCAGACGGATTCTTAACCACTGCACCACCAGGAAAGTCCCAGACTTTCCTTTTCTTAATGACAATTTTGAAGAGTCCTCGTTCACGTATTTCATAGACTGTCCCTCAACTTGGGTTTGTGTGATGTTCTCCTCATGACTGGAAGGGAGTTAGGGTTTTGGGGAAGGAGATGTTTACTTTTAAAATTTTGTTTCATCTCTATCTCTTGGCTTTTTATATAAGATATTCAATGCATTTCGATATATATATAAAAATGCAGGCTTGTAGCCTATTATTTTATAATCTGCTTGCTATTTTGTAATCAGCTTGGGATGATGGTGGTATGCTTTTTTTTTTTTTTTCAGTATACGGGCCTCTCACTGTTGTGGCCTCTCCCGTTGTGGAGCACAGGCTCCGGACGCGCAGGCTCAGCGGCCGTGGCTCACAGGCCTAGCCGCTCCGCGGCGCGTGGGATCTTCCCGGACCGGGGCACGAAGCCGTGTCCCCTGCGTCGGCAGGCAGGCTCTCAACCACTGCTCCACCAGGGAAGCACGGTACACTTTTGTTTTCATTATGCAGTTGGCTCTCTTGCGTTGATTTACATTTTATTGATAAAGCTCAACTGCTTTGGATTATGATGTGTTTACAAGGCTACACAGATAATCTGGAAGGGAAAATGAAGAAATACAAATGACAGAAAATGTTTTATAATAATAAAATTTTCTTGGCAAGCAGCAACCTTTTCTCAATGTCAGTCTTTTAATATAATTTGCTTGCTTCATAAATATGGGGTTTTTTTTTTGTTTTTTCATATCTTTATTGATTAGTAAGCATGTTAAATGACTTGGGAGGAATCTCACTCTCTTCAAGAAATAATTTGGAATTATTGATCCAGAATGCTGACAATTCTCAAAAATGGGTCAAGAAAATCAAAGTAATAGATGGAAAAAAAATCTCAATTTTAGCTGTTGATATAACTTTTCTTAAATTTAGGGTTTTTTTTATAATTGAAGTTACTAAAACAGTTGGTGGAAGGTCCATCAAGATATTTATTTTATGTATTTAAAGCATTTTAGTTTGCTGTATTGAATTCCATTCATTCTGGAATTTAGGAGAATTGACCTCTTTATGAAAGAGATGATTCAAAGTAGAAAATGATTGATGACCTTCGCTTCCAGTTTTCTTCTCAATAGACTTAGTCTCTCTTCTAATGCTTCTTGCATACTCAGTAATTGTATAAGTTTTAGAGAAAAATGCAGGTCTGGCCGAATATTAAGCACAGTACAATAAATAAAGCTTTTTGACTTTGCAGAATATTCTACATGTGTGTCCCATAGATTCATCAGAGATTCTAGTTTTGGATAAAGGCAAGTACATTTCAAGACAATACAACATCCCTGTGTATGACATTGGCATTCGAATGAGAAGTGGATTTGGTTCAGGACGGTTCTTGGAATGCTTGGCATTTAGGAAATTTTAGGTCAACTCTTTGGGCAATTCAATTAGAGTATTTATTGAATGGTTTTAGTGAGCTGAATGGTTGTCATGTCATGTCATAGATGGTATAAAACATGACTCTTATTTATAAGATGGTTGTGTTGGTGAGCTAAGGCATCTTACATGATGTAAGATGGATCCAAGATAATGACGGATGAGTAAGAGGCAGATCACTCTAGAGGAAGTAATTTTGGTTTTGAGAGAGGCATTCTTAGGGAAATAGGCCTTGGGAGTGTTCATTTAGAGCTGGGCAGGATTGTGGTCCGGAGAGAGGAGGGAAAGGATATTTGGGTAGAGGGAAGGGCACTGGCAGAGCCTCAGAGGCCTGACGGTTCCTGGGGCCTGTGTGGGAATGGTTGGAAAGTTGGGTTGCAGTCAGCCTGTGGGTGGCCTGGACGTTGGGTAATGAGCGTGGCCGTCAGTTTATGGGCGCCCTCTCTAGAGTGGTCTGTAACTTGCTTCCTCCCTGAGGAAGTGTGACACGCTTCTGCTAGCTGCAGTGTCTTCCCCACAGCTGTGCTGTCCATGGAGGAGAAGGGGACCTGCTCTGCCATGGCTTCCTTACTCCTCAGGGTATGGCGTGTGAGTTATTTTAATAATGTATCAATCTGCCTTTTCTTTCTTTTGTCACAATGCATTTGCTTTCTAAAGTGGTTTGTTTTCAGGCTAATAATTGGGTTTCCACAGGGAAAATAATAATGTATGAGGCAAATTACTGACTAACGTCCAATTCCTGACTTAAAAATTGGATCTCTAATTTTTTTCTAGTAGGTCTTCTTTTGATTAAATTTTTGTTTTGTTAGTTATGTAAAGAAACTTATGTATAGTAATTTCCGCTCAGTTGGATAGTGGTACTGTTCAGCACAGCTCATTGGTCTTCTGAAACTTTTACAAATGCAGTCTGATTCATTCCAGCCAAGTTAATTAGGAGGTACATAATGTTTCTCCCCTAATGGAGACAAATGTAAAATACAGAGATACAGAAATCATCTTCAGTTTAGACAGAAGAAATTTTAGTTACTACTGTTTGTTCCTGCTATTTGATCCCAGTTTATGTTTTGAAGTCTCTCTCTAATCAAATAAGATTTAATGTTTTAGATGTAATAGAGGACCATGACTAAACTAAGAAGAAAAGTTAATTTAAGGGCAATAATTGATTTTTAAAAACATAAAAGTACATTTCATGACTTGATTTCAAGATGATCTGGTGGTATCCTTATACTGTCACAGAAGGAAGTCCACGTTGGGACAAGAATGATGCTTACAAATCAGCACCCTTATTATCTCTTACTGAACATGTCTTTGTCCAGGCCAGTCTGCCTACCACCTCTGTGGTACACTGTTGATTTCATTTTTCTTCCAGTATTTACTTTTGGTTCTGGACCAATTATCTAGCTGTGATGCGATTCTTCAAAAGTATCCTACATTTTGTACTTAGTGAACTAGTGATTGTTCTGTTTGCAGACATTCTTTCTGAGGCTCTACTCTTGCCTCGAAAACCTACATTTGCAGAAAGGGAAATGTATAGGTTTTCCTTTTAAATGTATTTATTTTTATTTATTTTTTATTTATTTTTGGCTGTGTTCGGTCTCCTTTTCTGTGCGAAGGCCTTCTCTAGTTGTGGCGAGCAGGGGCACTCCTCATCGTGGTGCCTGGGCCTCTCACTGCCGTAGCCCCTCTTGTTGCAGAGCACAGGCTCGAGAAGCACAGGCTGAGCAGTTGTGGCTCACGGGCTTAGTTGCTATGAAGCATGTGGGATCTTCCCGGGCCAGGGCTCAAACCCGTGTCCCATGCACTGGCAGGCGGATTCTTAACCACGGCCCCACCAGTTATTCTTTTTTTTAAAAAAATTATTTCCTCATTTGTTTTTTTGTGATGATGCCTTTATTTATTTATTTTTATTATTGTTTATATTTGGCTGTGTTGGGTCTTTGTTGTTGCCCGCGGGCTTTCTCTGGTTGTGGCAAGTGGGGGCTACTCTTTGTTGTGGTGTGCGGACTTCTCATTGTGGTGGCTTCTCTTGTTGTGGAACACGGGCTCTAAGTGTGCGGGCTTCAGTAATTGCAGCACCTGGGCTCAGTAGTTGCGGCACACAGGCCCTAGAGTTTGCGGGCTTCAGTAGTTGCTACGTGTGGCCTCAGTAGTTGTGGCTCGCGGGCTCTACAGCGCAGGCTCAGTAGTTGTGATGTCCGGGCTTAGTTGCTCTGCGGCATGTGGGATCTTCCCGGACCAGGGCTGGAACCTGTGTCCCCTGCATTGGCAGACGGATTCTTAACCACTGCACCACCAGGAAAGTCCCAGACTTTCCTTTTCTTAATGACAATTTTGAAGAGTCCTGGTTCACGTATTTCATAGACTGTCCCTCAACTTGGGTTTGTGTGATGTTCTCCTCATGACTGGAAGGGAGTTAGGGTTTTGGGGAAGGAGATGTTTACTTTTAAAATTTTGTTTCATCTCTATCTCTTGGCTTTTTATATAAGATATTCAATGCATTTCGATATATATATAAAAATGCAGGCTTGTAGCCTATTATTTTATAATCTGCTTGCTATTTTGTAATCAGCTTGGGATGATGGTGGTATGCTTTTTTTTTTTTTTCAGTATACGGGCCTCTCACTGTTGTGGCCTCTCCCGTTGTGGAGCACAGGCTCCGGACGCGCAGGCTCAGCGGCCGTGGCTCACAGGCCTAGCCGCTCCGCGGCGCGTGGGATCTTCCCGGACCGGGGCACGAAGCCGTGTCCCCTGCGTCGGCAGGCAGGCTCTCAACCACTGCTCCACCAGGGAAGCACGGTACACTTTTGTTTTCATTATGCAGTTGGCTCTCTTGCGTTGATTTACATTTTATTGATAAAGCTCAACTGCTTTGGATTATGATGTGTTTACAAGGCTACACAGATAATCTGGAAGGGAAAATGAAGAAATACAAATGACAGAAAATGTTTTATAATAATAAAATTTTCTTGGCAAGCAGCAACCTTTTCTCAATGTCAGTCTTTTAATATAATTTGCTTGCTTCATAAATATGGGGGTTTTTTTTGTTTTTTCATATCTTTATTGATTAGTAAGCATGTTAAATGACTTGGGAGGAATCTCACTCTCTTCAAGAAATAATTTGGAATTATTGATCCAGAATGCTGACAATTCTCAAAAATGGGTCAAGAAAATCAAAGTAATAGATGGAAAAAAAATCTCAATTTTAGCTGTTGATATAACTTTTCTTAAATTTAGGGTTTTTTTTATAATTGAAGTTACTAAAACAGTTGGTGGAAGGTCCATCAAGATATTTATTTTATGTATTTAAAGCATTTTAGTTTGCTGTATTGAATTCCATTCATTCTGGAATTTAGGAGAATTGACCTCTTTATGAAAGAGATGATTCAAAGTAGAAAATGATTGATGACCTTCGCTTCCAGTTTTCTTCTCAATAGACTTAGTCTCTCTTCTAATGCTTCTTGCATACTCAGTAATTGTATAAGTTTTAGAGAAAAATGCAGGTCTGGCCGAATATTAAGCACAGTACAATAAATAAAGCTTTTTGACTTTGCAGAATATTCTACATGTGTGTCCCATAGATTCATCAGAGATTCTAGTTTTGGATAAAGGCAAGTACATTTCAAGACAATACAACATCCCTGTGTATGACATTGGCATTCGAATGAGAAGTGGATTTGGTTCAGGACGGTTCTTGGAATGCTTGGCATTTAGGAAATTTTAGGTCAACTCTTTGGGCAATTCAATTAGAGTATTTATTGAATGGTTTTAGTGAGCTGAATGGTTGTCATGTCATGTCATAGATGGTATAAAACATGACTCTTATTTATAAGATGGTTGTGTTGGTGAGCTAAGGCATCTTACATGATGTAAGATGGATCCAAGATAATGACGGATGAGTAAGAGGCAGATCACTCTAGAGGAAGTAATTTTGGTTTTGAGAGAGGCATTCTTAGGGAAATAGGCCTTGGGAGTGTTCATTTAGAGCTGGGCAGGATTGTGGTCCGGAGAGAGGAGGGAAAGGATATTTGGGTAGAGGGAAGGGCACTGGCAGAGCCTCAGAGGCCTGACGGTTCCTGGGGCCTGTGTGGGAATGGTTGGAAAGTTGGGTTGCAGTCAGCCTGCGGGTGGCCTGGACGTTGGGTAATGAGCGTGGCCGTCAGTTTATGGGCGCCCTCTCTAGAGTGGTCTGTAACTTGCTTCCTCCCTGAGGAAGTGTGACACGCTTCTGCTAGCTGCAGTGTCTTCCCCACAGCTGTGCTGTCCATGGAGGAGAAGGGGACCTGCTCTGCCATGGCTTCCTTACTCCTCAGGGTATGGCGTGTGAGTTATTTTAATAATGTATCAATCTGCCTTTTCTTTCTTTTGTCACAATGCATTTGCTTTCTAAAGTGGTTTGTTTTCAGGCTAATAATTGGGTTTCCACAGGGAAAATAATAATGTATGAGGCAAATTACTGACTAACGTCCAATTCCTGACTTAAAAATTGGATCTCTAATTTTTTTCTAGTAGGTCTTCTTTTGATTAAATTTTTGTTTTGTTAGTTATGTAAAGAAACTTATGTATAGTAATTTCCGCTCAGTTGGATAGTGGTACTGTTCAGCACAGCTCATTGGTCTTCTGAAACTTTTACAAATGCAGTCTGATTCATTCCAGCCAAGTTAATTAGGAGGTACATAATGTTTCTCCCCTAATGGAGACAAATGTAAAATACAGAGATACAGAAATCATCTTCAGTTTAGACAGAAGAAATTTTAGTTACTACTGTTTGTTCCTGCTATTTGATCCCAGTTTATGTTTTGAAGTCTCTCTCTAATCAAATAAGATTTAATGTTTTAGATGTAATAGAGGACCATGACTAAACTAAGAAGAAAAGTTAATTTAAGGGCAATAATTGATTTTTAAAAACATAAAAGTACATTTCATGACTTGATTTCAAGATGATCTGGTGGTATCCTTATACTGTCACAGAAGGAAGTCCACGTTGGGACAAGAATGATGCTTACAAATCAGCACCCTTATTATCTCTTACTGAACATGTCTTTGTCCAGGCCAGTCTGCCTACCACCTCTGTGGTACACTGTTGATTTCATTTTTCTTCCAGTATTTACTTTTGGTTCTGGACCAATTATCTAGCTGTGATGCGATTCTTCAAAAGTATCCTACATTTTGTACTTAGTGAACTAGTGATTGTTCTGTTTGCAGACATTCTTTCTGAGGCTCTACTCTTGCCTCGAAAACCTACATTTGCAGAAAGGGAAATGTATAGGTTTTCCTTTTAAATGTATTTATTTTTATTTATTTTTTATTTATTTTTGGCTGTGTTCGGTCTCCTTTTCTGTGCGAAGGCCTTCTCTAGTTGTGGCGAGCAGGGGCACTCCTCATCGTGGTGCCTGGGCCTCTCACTGCCGTAGCCCCTCTTGTTGCAGAGCACAGGCTCGAGAAGCACAGGCTGAGCAGTTGTGGCTCACGGGCTTAGTTGCTATGAAGCATGTGGGATCTTCCCGGGCCAGGGCTCAAACCCGTGTCCCATGCACTGGCAGGCGGATTCTTAACCACGGCCCCACCAGTTATTCTTTTTTTTAAAAAAATTATTTCCTCATTTGTTTTTTTGTGATGATGCCTTTATTTATTTATTTTTATTATTGTTTATATTTGGCTGTGTTGGGTCTTTGTTGTTGCCCGCGGGCTTTCTCTGGTTGTGGCAAGTGGGGGCTACTCTTTGTTGTGGTGTGCGGACTTCTCATTGTGGTGGCTTCTCTTGTTGTGGAACACGGGCTCTAAGTGTGCGGGCTTCAGTAATTGCAGCACCTGGGCTCAGTAGTTGCGGCACACAGGCCCTAGAGTTTGCGGGCTTCAGTAGTTGCTACGTGTGGCCTCAGTAGTTGTGGCTCGCGGGCTCTACAGCGCAGGCTCAGTAGTTGTGATGTCCGGGCTTAGTTGCTCTGCGGCATGTGGGATCTTCCCGGACCAGGGCTGGAACCTGTGTCCCCTGCATTGGCAGACGGATTCTTAACCACTGCACCACCAGGAAAGTCCCAGACTTTCCTTTTCTTAATGACAATTTTGAAGAGTCCTGGTTCACGTATTTCATAGACTGTCCCTCAACTTGGGTTTGTGTGATGTTCTCCTCATGACTGGAAGGGAGTTAGGGTTTTGGGGAAGGAGATGTTTACTTTTAAAATTTTGTTTCATCTCTATCTCTTGGCTTTTTATATAAGATATTCAATGCATTTCGATATATATATAAAAATGCAGGCTTGTAGCCTATTATTTTATAATCTGCTTGCTATTTTGTAATCAGCTTGGGATGATGGTGGTATGCTTTTTTTTTTTTTTCAGTATACGGGCCTCTCACTGTTGTGGCCTCTCCCGTTGTGGAGCACAGGCTCCGGACGCGCAGGCTCAGCGGCCGTGGCTCACAGGCCTAGCCGCTCCGCGGCGCGTGGGATCTTCCCGGACCGGGGCACGAAGCCGTGTCCCCTGCGTCGGCAGGCAGGCTCTCAACCACTGCTCCACCAGGGAAGCACGGTACACTTTTGTTTTCATTATGCAGTTGGCTCTCTTGCGTTGATTTACATTTTATTGATAAAGCTCAACTGCTTTGGATTATGATGTGTTTACAAGGCTACACAGATAATCTGGAAGGGAAAATGAAGAAATACAAATGACAGAAAATGTTTTATAATAATAAAATTTTCTTGGCAAGCAGCAACCTTTTCTCAATGTCAGTCTTTTAATATAATTTGCTTGCTTCATAAATATGGGGGTTTTTTTTGTTTTTTCATATCTTTATTGATTAGTAAGCATGTTAAATGACTTGGGAGGAATCTCACTCTCTTCAAGAAATAATTTGGAATTATTGATCCAGAATGCTGACAATTCTCAAAAATGGGTCAAGAAAATCAAAGTAATAGATGGAAAAAAAATCTCAATTTTAGCTGTTGATATAACTTTTCTTAAATTTAGGGTTTTTTTTATAATTGAAGTTACTAAAACAGTTGGTGGAAGGTCCATCAAGATATTTATTTTATGTATTTAAAGCATTTTACTTTGCTGTATTGAATTCCATTCATTCTGGAATTTAGGAGAATTGACCTCTTTATGAAAGAGATGATTCAAAGTAGAAAATGATTGATGACCTTCGCTTCCAGTTTTCTTCTCAATAGACTTAGTCTCTCTTCTAATGCTTCTTGCATACTCAGTAATTGTATAAGTTTTAGAGAAAAATGCAGGTCTGGCCGAATATTAAGCACAGTACAATAAATAAAGCTTTTTGACTTTGCAGAATATTCTACATGTGTGTCCCATAGATTCATCAGAGATTCTAGTTTTGGATAAAGGCAAGTACATTTCAAGACAATACAACATCCCTGTGTATGACATTGGCATTCGAATGAGAAGTGGATTTGGTTCAGGACGGTTCTTGGAATGCTTGGCATTTAGGAAATTTTAGGTCAACTCTTTGGGCAATTCAATTAGAGTATTTATTGAATGGTTTTAGTGAGCTGAATGGTTGTCATGTCATGTCATAGATGGTATAAAACATGACTCTTATTTATAAGATGGTTGTGTTGGTGAGCTAAGGCATCTTACATGATGTAAGATGGATCCAAGATAATGACGGATGAGTAAGAGGCAGATCACTCTAGAGGAAGTAATTTTGGTTTTGAGAGAGGCATTCTTAGGGAAATAGGCCTTGGGAGTGTTCATTTAGAGCTGGGCAGGATTGTGGTCCGGAGAGAGGAGGGTAGAGGGAAGGGCACTGGCAGAGCCTCAGAGGCCTGACGGTTCCTGGGGCCTGTGTGGGAATGGTTGGAAAGTTGGGTTGCAGTCAGCCTGCGGGTGGCCTGGACGTTGGGTAATGAGCGTGGCCGTCAGTTTATGGGCGCCCTCTCTAGAGTGGTCTGTAACTTGCTTCCTCCCTGAGGAAGTGTGACACGCTTCTGCTAGCTGCAGTGTCTTCCCCACAGCTGTGCTGTCCATGGAGGAGAAGGGGACCTGCTCTGCCATGGCTTCCTTACTCCTCAGGGTATGGCGTGTGAGTTATTTTAATAATGTATCAATCTGCCTTTTCTTTCTTTTGTCACAATGCATTTGCTTTCTAAAGTGGTTTGTTTTCAGGCTAATAATTGGGTTTCCACAGGGAAAATAATAATGTATGAGGCAAATTACTGACTAACGTCCAATTCCTGACTTAAAAATTGGATCTCTAATTTTTTTCTAGTAGGTCTTCTTTTGATTAAATTTTTGTTTTGTTAGTTATGTAAAGAAACTTATGTATAGTAATTTCCGCTCAGTTGGATAGTGGTACTGTTCAGCACAGCTCATTGGTCTTCTGAAACTTTTACAAATGCAGTCTGATTCATTCCAGCCAAGTTAATTAGGAGGTACATAATGTTTCTCCCCTAATGGAGACAAATGTAAAATACAGAGATACAGAAATCATCTTCAGTTTAGACAGAAGAAATTTTAGTTACTACTGTTTGTTCCTGCTATTTGATCCCAGTTTATGTTTTGAAGTCTCTCTCTAATCAAATAAGATTTAATGTTTTAGATGTAATAGAGGACCATGACTAAACTAAGAAGAAAAGTTAATTTAAGGGCAATAATTGATTTTTAAAAACATAAAAGTACATTTCATGACTTGATTTCAAGATGATCTGGTGGTATCCTTATACTGTCACAGAAGGAAGTCCACGTTGGGACAAGAATGATGCTTACAAATCAGCACCCTTATTATCTCTTACTGAACATGTCTTTGTCCAGGCCAGTCTGCCTACCACCTCTGTGGTACACTGTTGATTTCATTTTTCTTCCAGTATTTACTTTTGGTTCTGGACCAATTATCTAGCTGTGATGCGATTCTTCAAAAGTATCCTACATTTTGTACTTAGTGAACTAGTGATTGTTCTGTTTGCAGACATTCTTTCTGAGGCTCTACTCTTGCCTCGAAAACCTACATTTGCAGAAAGGGAAATGTATAGGTTTTCCTTTTAAATGTATTTATTTTTATTTATTTTTTATTTATTTTTGGCTGTGTTCGGTCTCCTTTTCTGTGCGAAGGCCTTCTCTAGTTGTGGCGAGCAGGGGCACTCCTCATCGTGGTGCCTGGGCCTCTCACTGCCGTAGCCCCTCTTGTTGCAGAGCACAGGCTCGAGAAGCACAGGCTGAGCAGTTGTGGCTCACGGGCTTCGTTGCTATGAAGCATGTGGGATCTTCCCGGGCCAGGGCTCAAACCCGTGTCCCATGCACTGGCAGGCGGATTCTTAACCACGGCCCCACCAGTTATTCTTTTTTTTAAAAAAATTATTTCCTCATTTGTTTTTTTGTGATGATGCCTTTATTTATTTATTTTTATTATTGTTTATATTTGGCTGTGTTGGGTCTTTGTTGTTGCCCGCGGGCTTTCTCTGGTTGTGGCAAGTGGGGGCTACTCTTTGTTGTGGTGTGCGGACTTCTCATTGTGGTGGCTTCTCTTGTTGTGGAACACGGGCTCTAAGTGTGCGGGCTTCAGTAATTGCAGCACCTGGGCTCAGTAGTTGCGGCACACAGGCCCTAGAGTTTGCGGGCTTCAGTAGTTGCTACGTGTGGCCTCAGTAGTTGTGGCTCGCGGGCTCTACAGCGCAGGCTCAGTAGTTGTGATGTCCGGGCTTAGTTGCTCTGCGGCATGTGGGATCTTCCCGGACCAGGGCTGGAACCTGTGTCCCCTGCATTGGCAGACGGATTCTTAACCACTGCACCACCAGGAAAGTCCCAGACTTTCCTTTTCTTAATGACAATTTTGAAGAGTCCTGGTTCACGTATTTCATAGACTGTCCCTCAACTTGGGTTTGTGTGATGTTCTCCTCATGACTGGAAGGGAGTTAGGGTTTTGGGGAAGGAGATGTTTACTTTTAAAATTTTGTTTCATCTCTATCTCTTGGCTTTTTATATAAGATATTCAATGCATTTCGATATATATATAAAAATGCAGGCTTGTAGCCTATTATTTTATAATCTGCTTGCTATTTTGTAATCAGCTTGGGATGATGGTGGTATGCTTTTTTTTTTTTTTCAGTATACGGGCCTCTCACTGTTGTGGCCTCTCCCGTTGTGGAGCACAGGCTCCGGACGCGCAGGCTCAGCGGCCGTGGCTCACAGGCCTAGCCGCTCCGCGGCGCGTGGGATCTTCCCGGACCGGGGCACGAAGCCGTGTCCCCTGCGTCGGCAGGCAGGCTCTCAACCACTGCTCCACCAGGGAAGCACGGTACACTTTTGTTTTCATTATGCAGTTGGCTCTCTTGCGTTGATTTACATTTTATTGATAAAGCTCAACTGCTTTGGATTATGATGTGTTTACAAGGCTACACAGATAATCTGGAAGGGAAAATGAAGAAATACAAATGACAGAAAATGTTTTATAATAATAAAATTTTCTTGGCAAGCAGCAACCTTTTCTCAATGTCAGTCTTTTAATATAATTTGCTTGCTTCATAAATATGGGGGTTTTTTTTGTTTTTTCATATCTTTATTGATTAGTAAGCATGTTAAATGACTTGGGAGGAATCTCACTCTCTTCAAGAAATAATTTGGAATTATTGATCCAGAATGCTGACAATTCTCAAAAATGGGTCAAGAAAATCAAAGTAATAGATGGAAAAAAAATCTCAATTTTAGCTGTTGATATAACTTTTCTTAAATTTAGGGTTTTTTTTATAATTGAAGTTACTAAAACAGTTGGTGGAAGGTCCATCAAGATATTTATTTTATGTATTTAAAGCATTTTACTTTGCTGTATTGAATTCCATTCATTCTGGAATTTAGGAGAATTGACCTCTTTATGAAAGAGATGATTCAAAGTAGAAAATGATTGATGACCTTCGCTTCCAGTTTTCTTCTCAATAGACTTAGTCTCTCTTCTAATGCTTCTTGCATACTCAGTAATTGTATAAGTTTTAGAGAAAAATGCAGGTCTGGCCGAATATTAAGCACAGTACAATAAATAAAGCTTTTTGACTTTGCAGAATATTCTACATGTGTGTCCCATAGATTCATCAGAGATTCTAGTTTTGGATAAAGGCAAGTACATTTCAAGACAATACAACATCCCTGTGTATGACATTGGCATTCGAATGAGAAGTGGATTTGGTTCAGGACGGTTCTTGGAATGCTTGGCATTTAGGAAATTTTAGGTCAACTCTTTGGGCAATTCAATTAGAGTATTTATTGAATGGTTTTAGTGAGCTGAATGGTTGTCATGTCATGTCATAGATGGTATAAAACATGACTCTTATTTATAAGATGGTTGTGTTGGTGAGCTAAGGCATCTTACATGATGTAAGATGGATCCAAGATAATGACGGATGAGTAAGAGGCAGATCACTCTAGAGGAAGTAATTTTGGTTTTGAGAGAGGCATTCTTAGGGAAATAGGCCTTGGGAGTGTTCATTTAGAGCTGGGCAGGATTGTGGTCCGGAGAGAGGAGGGTAGAGGGAAGGGCACTGGCAGAGCCTCAGAGGCCTGACGGTTCCTGGGGCCTGTGTGGGAATGGTTGGAAAGTTGGGTTGCAGTCAGCCTGCGGGTGGCCTGGACGTTGGGTAATGAGCGTGGCCGTCAGTTTATGGGCGCCCTCTCTAGAGTGGTCTGTAACTTGCTTCCTCCCTGAGGAAGTGTGACACGCTTCTGCTAGCTGCAGTGTCTTCCCCACAGCTGTGCTGTCCATGGAGGAGAAGGGGACCTGCTCTGCCATGGCTTCCTTACTCCTCAGGGTATGGCGTGTGAGTTATTTTAATAATGTATCAATCTGCCTTTTCTTTCTTTTGTCACAATGCATTTGCTTTCTAAAGTGGTTTGTTTTCAGGCTAATAATTGGGTTTCCACAGGGAAAATAATAATGTATGAGGCAAATTACTGACTAACGTCCAATTCCTGACTTAAAAATTGAATCTCTAATTTTTTTCTAGTAGGTCTTCTTTTGATTAAATTTTTGTTTTGTTAGTTATGTAAAGAAACTTATGTATAGTAATTTCCGCTCAGTTGGATAGTGGTACTGTTCAGCACAGCTCATTGGTCTTCTGAAACTTTTACAAATGCAGTCTGATTCATTCCAGCCAAGTTAATTAGGAGGTACATAATGTTTCTCCCCTAATGGAGACAAATGTAAAATACAGAGATACAGAAATCATCTTCAGTTTAGACAGAAGAAATTTTAGTTACTACTGTTTGTTCCTGCTATTTGATCCCAGTTTATGTTTTGAAGTCTCTCTCTAATCAAATAAGATTTAATGTTTTAGATGTAATAGAGGACCATGACTAAACTAAGAAGAAAAGTTAATTTAAGGGCAATAATTGATTTTTAAAAACATAAAAGTACATTTCATGACTTGATTTCAAGATGATCTGGTGGTATCCTTATACTGTCACAGAAGGAAGTCCACGTTGGGACAAGAATGATGCTTACAAATCAGCACCCTTATTATCTCTTACTGAACATGTCTTTGTCCAGGCCAGTCTGCCTACCACCTCTGTGGTACACTGTTGATTTCATTTTTCTTCCAGTATTTACTTTTGGTTCTGGACCAATTATCTAGCTGTGATGCGATTCTTCAAAAGTATCCTACATTTTGTACTTAGTGAACTAGTGATTGTTCTGTTTGCAGACATTCTTTCTGAGGCTCTACTCTTGCCTCGAAAACCTACATTTGCAGAAAGGGAAATGTATAGGTTTTCCTTTTAAATGTATTTATTTTTATTTATTTTTTATTTATTTTTGGCTGTGTTCGGTCTCCTTTTCTGTGCGAAGGCCTTCTCTAGTTGTGGCGAGCAGGGGCACTCCTCATCGTGGTGCCTGGGCCTCTCACTGCCGTAGCCCCTCTTGTTGCAGAGCACAGGCTCGAGAAGCACAGGCTGAGCAGTTGTGGCTCACGGGCTTCGTTGCTATGAAGCATGTGGGATCTTCCCGGGCCAGGGCTCAAACCCGTGTCCCATGCACTGGCAGGCGGATTCTTAACCACGGCCCCACCAGTTATTCTTTTTTTTAAAAAAATTATTTCCTCATTTGTTTTTTTGTGATGATGCCTTTATTTATTTATTTTTATTATTGTTTATATTTGGCTGTGTTGGGTCTTTGTTGTTGCCCGCGGGCTTTCTCTGGTTGTGGCAAGTGGGGGCTACTCTTTGTTGTGGTGTGCGGACTTCTCATTGTGGTGGCTTCTCTTGTTGTGGAACACGGGCTCTAAGTGTGCGGGCTTCAGTAATTGCAGCACCTGGGCTCAGTAGTTGCGGCACACAGGCCCTAGAGTTTGCGGGCTTCAGTAGTTGCTACGTGTGGCCTCAGTAGTTGTGGCTCGCGGGCTCTACAGCGCAGGCTCAGTAGTTGTGATGTCCGGGCTTAGTTGCTCTGCGGCATGTGGGATCTTCCCGGACCAGGGCTGGAACCTGTGTCCCCTGCATTGGCAGACGGATTCTTAACCACTGCACCACCAGGAAAGTCCCAGACTTTCCTTTTCTTAATGACAATTTTGAAGAGTCCTGGTTCACGTATTTCATAGACTGTCCCTCAACTTGGGTTTGTGTGATGTTCTCCTCATGACTGGAAGGGAGTTAGGGTTTTGGGGAAGGAGATGTTTACTTTTAAAATTTTGTTTCATCTCTATCTCTTGGCTTTTTATATAAGATATTCAATGCATTTCGATATATATATAAAAATGCAGGCTTGTAGCCTATTATTTTATAATCTGCTTGCTATTTTGTAATCAGCTTGGGATGATGGTGGTATGCTTTTTTTTTTTTTTCAGTATACGGGCCTCTCACTGTTGTGGCCTCTCCCGTTGTGGAGCACAGGCTCCGGACGCGCAGGCTCAGCGGCCGTGGCTCACAGGCCTAGCCGCTCCGCGGCGCGTGGGATCTTCCCGGACCGGGGCACGAAGCCGTGTCCCCTGCGTCGGCAGGCAGGCTCTCAACCACTGCTCCACCAGGGAAGCACGGTACACTTTTGTTTTCATTATGCAGTTGGCTCTCTTGCGTTGATTTACATTTTATTGATAAAGCTCAACTGCTTTGGATTATGATGTGTTTACAAGGCTACACAGATAATCTGGAAGGGAAAATGAAGAAATTACAAATGACAGAAAATGTTTTATAATAATAAAATTTTCTTGGCAAGCAGCAACCTTTTCTCAATGTCAGTCTTTTAATATAATTTGCTTGCTTCATAAATATGGGGTTTGTTTTTGTTTTTTCATATCTTTATTGATTAGTAAGCATGTTAAATGACTTGGGAGGAATCTCACTCTCTTCAAGAAATAATTTGGAATTATTGATCCAGAATGCTGACAATTCTCAAAAATGGGTCAAGAAAATCAAAGTAATAGATGGAAAAAAAATCTCAATTTTAGCTGTTGATATAACTTTTCTTAAATTTAGGGTTTTTTTTATAATTGAAGTTACTAAAACAGTTGGTGGAAGGTCCATCAAGATATTTATTTTATGTATTTAAAGCATTTTACTTTGCTGTATTGAATTCCATTCATTCTGGAATTTAGGAGAATTGACCTCTTTATGAAAGAGATGATTCAAAGTAGAAAATGATTGATGACCTTCGCTTCCAGTTTTCTTCTCAATAGACTTAGTCTCTCTTCTAATGCTTCTTGCATACTCAGTAATTGTATAAGTTTTAGAGAAAAATGCAGGTCTGGCCGAATATTAAGCACAGTACAATAAATAAAGCTTTTTGACTTTGCAGAATATTCTACATGTGTGTCCCATAGATTCATCAGAGATTCTAGTTTTGGATAAAGGCAAGTACATTTCAAGACAATACAACATCCCTGTGTATGACATTGGCATTCGAATGAGAAGTGGATTTGGTTCAGGACGGTTCTTGGAATGCTTGGCATTTAGGAAATTTTAGGTCAACTCTTTGGGCAATTCAATTAGAGTATTTATTGAATGGTTTTAGTGAGCTGAATGGTTGTCATGTCATGTCATAGATGGTATAAAACATGACTCTTATTTATAAGATGGTTGTGTTGGTGAGCTAAGGCATCTTACATGATGTAAGATGGATCCAAGATAATGACGGATGAGTAAGAGGCAGATCACTCTAGAGGAAGTAATTTTGGTTTTGAGAGAGGCATTCTTAGGGAAATAGGCCTTGGGAGTGTTCATTTAGAGCTGGGCAGGATTGTGGTCCGGAGAGAGGAGGGTAGAGGGAAGGGCACTGGCAGAGCCTCAGAGGCCTGACGGTTCCTGGGGCCTGTGTGGGAATGGTTGGAAAGTTGGGTTGCAGTCAGCCTGCGGGTGGCCTGGACGTTGGGTAATGAGCGTGGCCGTCAGTTTATGGGCGCCCTCTCTAGAGTGGTCTGTAACTTGCTTCCTCCCTGAGGAAGTGTGACACGCTTCTGCTAGCTGCAGTGTCTTCCCCACAGCTGTGCTGTCCATGGAGGAGAAGGGGACCTGCTCTGCCATGGCTTCCTTACTCCTCAGGGTATGGCGTGTGAGTTATTTTAATAATGTATCAATCTGCCTTTTCTTTCTTTTGTCACAATGCATTTGCTTTCTAAAGTGGTTTGTTTTCAGGCTAATAATTGGGTTTCCACAGGGAAAATAATAATGTATGAGGCAAATTACTGACTAACGTCCAATTCCTGACTTAAAAATTGAATCTCTAATTTTTTTCTAGTAGGTCTTCTTTTGATTAAATTTTTGTTTTGTTAGTTATGTAAAGAAACTTATGTATAGTAATTTCCGCTCAGTTGGATAGTGGTACTGTTCAGCACAGCTCATTGGTCTTCTGAAACTTTTACAAATGCAGTCTGATTCATTCCAGCCAAGTTAATTAGGAGGTACATAATGTTTCTCCCCTAATGGAGACAAATGTAAAATACAGAGATACAGAAATCATCTTCAGTTTAGACAGAAGAAATTTTAGTTACTACTGTTTGTTCCTGCTATTTGATCCCAGTTTATGTTTTGAAGTCTCTCTCTAATCAAATAAGATTTAATGTTTTAGATGTAATAGAGGACCATGACTAAACTAAGAAGAAAAGTTAATTTAAGGGCAATAATTGATTTTTAAAAACATAAAAGTACATTTCATGACTTGATTTCAAGATGATCTGGTGGTATCCTTATACTGTCACAGAAGGAAGTCCACGTTGGGACAAGAATGATGCTTACAAATCAGCACCCTTATTATCTCTTACTGAACATGTCTTTGTCCAGGCCAGTCTGCCTACCACCTCTGTGGTACACTGTTGATTTCATTTTTCTTCCAGTATTTACTTTTGGTTCTGGACCAATTATCTAGCTGTGATGCGATTCTTCAAAAGTATCCTACATTTTGTACTTAGTGAACTAGTGATTGTTCTGTTTGCAGACATTCTTTCTGAGGCTCTACTCTTGCCTCGAAAACCTACATTTGCAGAAAGGGAAATGTATAGGTTTTCCTTTTAAATGTATTTATTTTTATTTATTTTTTATTTATTTTTGGCTGTGTTCGGTCTCCTTTTCTGTGCGAAGGCCTTCTCTAGTTGTGGCGAGCAGGGGCACTCCTCATCGTGGTGCCTGGGCCTCTCACTGCCGTAGCCCCTCTTGTTGCAGAGCACAGGCTCGAGAAGCACAGGCTGAGCAGTTGTGGCTCACGGGCTTCGTTGCTATGAAGCATGTGGGATCTTCCCGGGCCAGGGCTCAAACCCGTGTCCCATGCACTGGCAGGCGGATTCTTAACCACGGCCCCACCAGTTATTCTTTTTTTTAAAAAAATTATTTCCTCATTTGTTTTTTTGTGATGATGCCTTTATTTATTTATTTTTATTATTGTTTATATTTGGCTGTGTTGGGTCTTTGTTGTTGCCCGCGGGCTTTCTCTGGTTGTGGCAAGTGGGGGCTACTCTTTGTTGTGGTGTGCGGACTTCTCATTGTGGTGGCTTCTCTTGTTGTGGAACACGGGCTCTAAGTGTGCGGGCTTCAGTAATTGCAGCACCTGGGCTCAGTAGTTGCGGCACACAGGCCCTAGAGTTTGCGGGCTTCAGTAGTTGCTACGTGTGGCCTCAGTAGTTGTGGCTCGCGGGCTCTACAGCGCAGGCTCAGTAGTTGTGATGTCCGGGCTTAGTTGCTCTGCGGCATGTGGGATCTTCCCGGACCAGGGCTGGAACCTGTGTCCCCTGCATTGGCAGACGGATTCTTAACCACTGCACCACCAGGAAAGTCCCAGACTTTCCTTTTCTTAATGACAATTTTGAAGAGTCCTGGTTCACGTATTTCATAGACTGTCCCTCAACTTGGGTTTGTGTGATGTTCTCCTCATGACTGGAAGGGAGTTAGGGTTTTGGGGAAGGAGATGTTTACTTTTAAAATTTTGTTTCATCTCTATCTCTTGGCTTTTTATATAAGATATTCAATGCATTTCGATATATATATAAAAATGCAGGCTTGTAGCCTATTATTTTATAATCTGCTTGCTATTTTGTAATCAGCTTGGGATGATGGTGGTATGCTTTTTTTTTTTTTTCAGTATACGGGCCTCTCACTGTTGTGGCCTCTCCCGTTGTGGAGCACAGGCTCCGGACGCGCAGGCTCAGCGGCCGTGGCTCACAGGCCTAGCCGCTCCGCGGCGCGTGGGATCTTCCCGGACCGGGGCACGAAGCCGTGTCCCCTGCGTCGGCAGGCAGGCTCTCAACCACTGCTCCACCAGGGAAGCACGGTACACTTTTGTTTTCATTATGCAGTTGGCTCTCTTGCGTTGATTTACATTTTATTGATAAAGCTCAACTGCTTTGGATTATGATGTGTTTACAAGGCTACACAGATAATCTGGAAGGGAAAATGAAGAAATTACAAATGACAGAAAATGTTTTATAATAATAAAATTTTCTTGGCAAGCAGCAACCTTTTCTCAATGTCAGTCTTTTAATATAATTTGCTTGCTTCATAAATATGGGGTTTGTTTTTGTTTTTTCATATCTTTATTGATTAGTAAGCATGTTAAATGACTTGGGAGGAATCTCACTCTCTTCAAGAAATAATTTGGAATTATTGATCCAGAATGCTGACAATTCTCAAAAATGGGTCAAGAAAATCAAAGTAATAGATGGAAAAAAAATCTCAATTTTAGCTGTTGATATAACTTTTCTTAAATTTAGGGTTTTTTTTATAATTGAAGTTACTAAAACAGTTGGTGGAAGGTCCATCAAGATATTTATTTTATGTATTTAAAGCATTTTACTTTGCTGTATTGAATTCCATTCATTCTGGAATTTAGGAGAATTGACCTCTTTATGAAAGAGATGATTCAAAGTAGAAAATGATTGATGACCTTCGCTTCCAGTTTTCTTCTCAATAGACTTAGTCTCTCTTCTAATGCTTCTTGCATACTCAGTAATTGTATAAGTTTTAGAGAAAAATGCAGGTCTGGCCGAATATTAAGCACAGTACAATAAATAAAGCTTTTTGACTTTGCAGAATATTCTACATGTGTGTCCCATAGATTCATCAGAGATTCTAGTTTTGGATAAAGGCAAGTACATTTCAAGACAATACAACATCCCTGTGTATGACATTGGCATTCGAATGAGAAGTGGATTTGGTTCAGGACGGTTCTTGGAATGCTTGGCATTTAGGAAATTTTAGGTCAACTCTTTGGGCAATTCAATTAGAGTATTTATTGAATGGTTTTAGTGAGCTGAATGGTTGTCATGTCATGTCATAGATGGTATAAAACATGACTCTTATTTATAAGATGGTTGTGTTGGTGAGCTAAGGCATCTTACATGATGTAAGATGGATCCAAGATAATGACGGATGAGTAAGAGGCAGATCACTCTAGAGGAAGTAATTTTGGTTTTGAGAGAGGCATTCTTAGGGAAATAGGCCTTGGGAGTGTTCATTTAGAGCTGGGCAGGATTGTGGTCCGGAGAGAGGAGGGTAGAGGGAAGGGCACTGGCAGAGCCTCAGAGGCCTGACGGTTCCTGGGGCCTGTGTGGGAATGGTTGGAAAGTTGGGTTGCAGTCAGCCTGCGGGTGGCCTGGACGTTGGGTAATGAGCGTGGCCGTCAGTTTATGGGCGCCCTCTCTAGAGTGGTCTGTAACTTGCTTCCTCCCTGAGGAAGTGTGACACGCTTCTGCTAGCTGCAGTGTCTTCCCCACAGCTGTGCTGTCCATGGAGGAGAAGGGGACCTGCTCTGCCATGGCTTCCTTACTCCTCAGGGTATGGCGTGTGAGTTATTTTAATAATGTATCAATCTGCCTTTTCTTTCTTTTGTCACAATGCATTTGCTTTCTAAAGTGGTTTGTTTTCAGGCTAATAATTGGGTTTCCACAGGGAAAATAATAATGTATGAGGCAAATTACTGACTAACGTCCAATTCCTGACTTAAAAATTGAATCTCTAATTTTTTTCTAGTAGGTCTTCTTTTGATTAAATTTTTGTTTTGTTAGTTATGTAAAGAAACTTATGTATAGTAATTTCCGCTCAGTTGGATAGTGGTACTGTTCAGCACAGCTCATTGGTCTTCTGAAACTTTTACAAATGCAGTCTGATTCATTCCAGCCAAGTTAATTAGGAGGTACATAATGTTTCTCCCCTAATGGAGACAAATGTAAAATACAGAGATACAGAAATCATCTTCAGTTTAGACAGAAGAAATTTTAGTTACTACTGTTTGTTCCTGCTATTTGATCCCAGTTTATGTTTTGAAGTCTCTCTCTAATCAAATAAGATTTAATGTTTTAGATGTAATAGAGGACCATGACTAAACTAAGAAGAAAAGTTAATTTAAGGGCAATAATTGATTTTTAAAAACATAAAAGTACATTTCATGACTTGATTTCAAGATGATCTGGTGGTATCCTTATACTGTCACAGAAGGAAGTCCACGTTGGGACAAGAATGATGCTTACAAATCAGCACCCTTATTATCTCTTACTGAACATGTCTTTGTCCAGGCCAGTCTGCCTACCACCTCTGTGGTACACTGTTGATTTCATTTTTCTTCCAGTATTTACTTTTGGTTCTGGACCAATTATCTAGCTGTGATGCGATTCTTCAAAAGTATCCTACATTTTGTACTTAGTGAACTAGTGATTGTTCTGTTTGCAGACATTCTTTCTGAGGCTCTACTCTTGCCTCGAAAACCTACATTTGCAGAAAGGGAAATGTATAGGTTTTCCTTTTAAATGTATTTATTTTTATTTATTTTTTATTTATTTTTGGCTGTGTTCGGTCTCCTTTTCTGTGCGAAGGCCTTCTCTAGTTGTGGCGAGCAGGGGCACTCCTCATCGTGGTGCCTGGGCCTCTCACTGCCGTAGCCCCTCTTGTTGCAGAGCACAGGCTCGAGAAGCACAGGCTGAGCAGTTGTGGCTCACGGGCTTAGTTGCTATGAAGCATGTGGGATCTTCCCGGGCCAGGGCTCAAACCCGTGTCCCATGCACTGGCAGGCGGATTCTTAACCACGGCCCCACCAGTTATTCTTTTTTTTAAAAAAATTATTTCCTCATTTGTTTTTTTGTGATGATGCCTTTATTTATTTATTTTTATTATTGTTTATATTTGGCTGTGTTGGGTCTTTGTTGTTGCCCGCGGGCTTTCTCTGGTTGTGGCAAGTGGGGGCTACTCTTTGTTGTGGTGTGCGGACTTCTCATTGTGGTGGCTTCTCTTGTTGTGGAACACGGGCTCTAAGTGTGCGGGCTTCAGTAATTGCAGCACCTGGGCTCAGTAGTTGCGGCACACAGGCCCTAGAGTTTGCGGGCTTCAGTAGTTGCTACGTGTGGCCTCAGTAGTTGTGGCTCGCGGGCTCTACAGCGCAGGCTCAGTAGTTGTGATGTCCGGGCTTAGTTGCTCTGCGGCATGTGGGATCTTCCCGGACCAGGGCTGGAACCTGTGTCCCCTGCATTGGCAGACGGATTCTTAACCACTGCACCACCAGGAAAGTCCCAGACTTTCCTTTTCTTAATGACAATTTTGAAGAGTCCTGGTTCACGTATTTCATAGACTGTCCCTCAACTTGGGTTTGTGTGATGTTCTCCTCATGACTGGAAGGGAGTTAGGGTTTTGGGGAAGGAGATGTTTACTTTTAAAATTTTGTTTCATCTCTATCTCTTGGCTTTTTATATAAGATATTCAATGCATTTCGATATATATATAAAAATGCAGGCTTGTAGCCTATTATTTTATAATCTGCTTGCTATTTTGTAATCAGCTTGGGATGATGGTGGTATGCTTTTTTTTTTTTTTCAGTATACGGGCCTCTCACTGTTGTGGCCTCTCCCGTTGTGGAGCACAGGCTCCGGACGCGCAGGCTCAGCGGCCGTGGCTCACAGGCCTAGCCGCTCCGCGGCGCGTGGGATCTTCCCGGACCGGGGCACGAAGCCGTGTCCCCTGCGTCGGCAGGCAGGCTCTCAACCACTGCTCCACCAGGGAAGCACGGTACACTTTTGTTTTCATTATGCAGTTGGCTCTCTTGCGTTGATTTACATTTTATTGATAAAGCTCAACTGCTTTGGATTATGATGTGTTTACAAGGCTACACAGATAATCTGGAAGGGAAAATGAAGAAATTACAAATGACAGAAAATGTTTTATAATAATAAAATTTTCTTGGCAAGCAGCAACCTTTTCTCAATGTCAGTCTTTTAATATAATTTGCTTGCTTCATAAATATGGGGTTTGTTTTTGTTTTTTCATATCTTTATTGATTAGTAAGCATGTTAAATGACTTGGGAGGAATCTCACTCTCTTCAAGAAATAATTTGGAATTATTGATCCAGAATGCTGACAATTCTCAAAAATGGGTCAAGAAAATCAAAGTAATAGATGGAAAAAAAATCTCAATTTTAGCTGTTGATATAACTTTTCTTAAATTTAGGGTTTTTTTTATAATTGAAGTTACTAAAACAGTTGGTGGAAGGTCCATCAAGATATTTATTTTATGTATTTAAAGCATTTTACTTTGCTGTATTGAATTCCATTCATTCTGGAATTTAGGAGAATTGACCTCTTTATGAAAGAGATGATTCAAAGTAGAAAATGATTGATGACCTTCGCTTCCAGTTTTCTTCTCAATAGACTTAGTCTCTCTTCTAATGCTTCTTGCATACTCAGTAATTGTATAAGTTTTAGAGAAAAATGCAGGTCTGGCCGAATATTAAGCACAGTACAATAAATAAAGCTTTTTGACTTTGCAGAATATTCTACATGTGTGTCCCATAGATTCATCAGAGATTCTAGTTTTGGATAAAGGCAAGTACATTTCAAGACAATACAACATCCCTGTGTATGACATTGGCATTCGAATGAGAAGTGGATTTGGTTCAGGACGGTTCTTGGAATGCTTGGCATTTAGGAAATTTTAGGTCAACTCTTTGGGCAATTCAATTAGAGTATTTATTGAATGGTTTTAGTGAGCTGAATGGTTGTCATGTCATGTCATAGATGGTATAAAACATGACTCTTATTTATAAGATGGTTGTGTTGGTGAGCTAAGGCATCTTACATGATGTAAGATGGATCCAAGATAATGACGGATGAGTAAGAGGCAGATCACTCTAGAGGAAGTAATTTTGGTTTTGAGAGAGGCATTCTTAGGGAAATAGGCCTTGGGAGTGTTCATTTAGAGCTGGGCAGGATTGTGGTCCGGAGAGAGGAGGGTAGAGGGAAGGGCACTGGCAGAGCCTCAGAGGCCTGACGGTTCCTGGGGCCTGTGTGGGAATGGTTGGAAAGTTGGGTTGCAGTCAGCCTGCGGGTGGCCTGGACGTTGGGTAATGAGCGTGGCCGTCAGTTTATGGGCGCCCTCTCTAGAGTGGTCTGTAACTTGCTTCCTCCCTGAGGAAGTGTGACACGCTTCTGCTAGCTGCAGTGTCTTCCCCACAGCTGTGCTGTCCATGGAGGAGAAGGGGACCTGCTCTGCCATGGCTTCCTTACTCCTCAGGGTATGGCGTGTGAGTTATTTTAATAATGTATCAATCTGCCTTTTCTTTCTTTTGTCACAATGCATTTGCTTTCTAAAGTGGTTTGTTTTCAGGCTAATAATTGGGTTTCCACAGGGAAAATAATAATGTATGAGGCAAATTACTGACTAACGTCCAATTCCTGACTTAAAAATTGAATCTCTAATTTTTTTCTAGTAGGTCTTCTTTTGATTAAATTTTTGTTTTGTTAGTTATGTAAAGAAACTTATGTATAGTAATTTCCGCTCAGTTGGATAGTGGTACTGTTCAGCACAGCTCATTGGTCTTCTGAAACTTTTACAAATGCAGTCTGATTCATTCCAGCCAAGTTAATTAGGAGGTACATAATGTTTCTCCCCTAATGGAGACAAATGTAAAATACAGAGATACAGAAATCATCTTCAGTTTAGACAGAAGAAATTTTAGTTACTACTGTTTGTTCCTGCTATTTGATCCCAGTTTATGTTTTGAAGTCTCTCTCTAATCAAATAAGATTTAATGTTTTAGATGTAATAGAGGACCATGACTAAACTAAGAAGAAAAGTTAATTTAAGGGCAATAATTGATTTTTAAAAACATAAAAGTACATTTCATGACTTGATTTCAAGATGATCTGGTGGTATCCTTATACTGTCACAGAAGGAAGTCCACGTTGGGACAAGAATGATGCTTACAAATCAGCACCCTTATTATCTCTTACTGAACATGTCTTTGTCCAGGCCAGTCTGCCTACCACCTCTGTGGTACACTGTTGATTTCATTTTTCTTCCAGTATTTACTTTTGGTTCTGGACCAATTATCTAGCTGTGATGCGATTCTTCAAAAGTATCCTACATTTTGTACTTAGTGAACTAGTGATTGTTCTGTTTGCAGACATTCTTTCTGAGGCTCTACTCTTGCCTCGAAAACCTACATTTGCAGAAAGGGAAATGTATAGGTTTTCCTTTTAAATGTATTTATTTTTATTTATTTTTTATTTATTTTTGGCTGTGTTCGGTCTCCTTTTCTGTGCGAAGGCCTTCTCTAGTTGTGGCGAGCAGGGGCACTCCTCATCGTGGTGCCTGGGCCTCTCACTGCCGTAGCCCCTCTTGTTGCAGAGCACAGGCTCGAGAAGCACAGGCTGAGCAGTTGTGGCTCACGGGCTTAGTTGCTATGAAGCATGTGGGATCTTCCCGGGCCAGGGCTCAAACCCGTGTCCCATGCACTGGCAGGCGGATTCTTAACCACGGCCCCACCAGTTATTCTTTTTTTTAAAAAAATTATTTCCTCATTTGTTTTTTTGTGATGATGCCTTTATTTATTTATTTTTATTATTGTTTATATTTGGCTGTGTTGGGTCTTTGTTGTTGCCCGCGGGCTTTCTCTGGTTGTGGCAAGTGGGGGCTACTCTTTGTTGTGGTGTGCGGACTTCTCATTGTGGTGGCTTCTCTTGTTGTGGAACACGGGCTCTAAGTGTGCGGGCTTCAGTAATTGCAGCACCTGGGCTCAGTAGTTGCGGCACACAGGCCCTAGAGTTTGCGGGCTTCAGTAGTTGCTACGTGTGGCCTCAGTAGTTGTGGCTCGCGGGCTCTACAGCGCAGGCTCAGTAGTTGTGATGTCCGGGCTTAGTTGCTCTGCGGCATGTGGGATCTTCCCGGACCAGGGCTGGAACCTGTGTCCCCTGCATTGGCAGACGGATTCTTAACCACTGCACCACCAGGAAAGTCCCAGACTTTCCTTTTCTTAATGACAATTTTGAAGAGTCCTGGTTCACGTATTTCATAGACTGTCCCTCAACTTGGGTTTGTGTGATGTTCTCCTCATGACTGGAAGGGAGTTAGGGTTTTGGGGAAGGAGATGTTTACTTTTAAAATTTTGTTTCATCTCTATCTCTTGGCTTTTTATATAAGATATTCAATGCATTTCGATATATATATAAAAATGCAGGCTTGTAGCCTATTATTTTATAATCTGCTTGCTATTTTGTAATCAGCTTGGGATGATGGTGGTATGCTTTTTTTTTTTTTTCAGTATACGGGCCTCTCACTGTTGTGGCCTCTCCCGTTGTGGAGCACAGGCTCCGGACGCGCAGGCTCAGCGGCCGTGGCTCACAGGCCTAGCCGCTCCGCGGCGCGTGGGATCTTCCCGGACCGGGGCACGAAGCCGTGTCCCCTGCGTCGGCAGGCAGGCTCTCAACCACTGCTCCACCAGGGAAGCACGGTACACTTTTGTTTTCATTATGCAGTTGGCTCTCTTGCGTTGATTTACATTTTATTGATAAAGCTCAACTGCTTTGGATTATGATGTGTTTACAAGGCTACACAGATAATCTGGAAGGGAAAATGAAGAAATTACAAATGACAGAAAATGTTTTATAATAATAAAATTTTCTTGGCAAGCAGCAACCTTTTCTCAATGTCAGTCTTTTAATATAATTTGCTTGCTTCATAAATATGGGGTTTGTTTTTGTTTTTTCATATCTTTATTGATTAGTAAGCATGTTAAATGACTTGGGAGGAATCTCACTCTCTTCAAGAAATAATTTGGAATTATTGATCCAGAATGCTGACAATTCTCAAAAATGGGTCAAGAAAATCAAAGTAATAGATGGAAAAAAAATCTCAATTTTAGCTGTTGATATAACTTTTCTTAAATTTAGGGTTTTTTTTATAATTGAAGTTACTAAAACAGTTGGTGGAAGGTCCATCAAGATATTTATTTTATGTATTTAAAGCATTTTACTTTGCTGTATTGAATTCCATTCATTCTGGAATTTAGGAGAATTGACCTCTTTATGAAAGAGATGATTCAAAGTAGAAAATGATTGATGACCTTCGCTTCCAGTTTTCTTCTCAATAGACTTAGTCTCTCTTCTAATGCTTCTTGCATACTCAGTAATTGTATAAGTTTTAGAGAAAAATGCAGGTCTGGCCGAATATTAAGCACAGTACAATAAATAAAGCTTTTTGACTTTGCAGAATATTCTACATGTGTGTCCCATAGATTCATCAGAGATTCTAGTTTTGGATAAAGGCAAGTACATTTCAAGACAATACAACATCCCTGTGTATGACATTGGCATTCGAATGAGAAGTGGATTTGGTTCAGGACGGTTCTTGGAATGCTTGGCATTTAGGAAATTTTAGGTCAACTCTTTGGGCAATTCAATTAGAGTATTTATTGAATGGTTTTAGTGAGCTGAATGGTTGTCATGTCATGTCATAGATGGTATAAAACATGACTCTTATTTATAAGATGGTTGTGTTGGTGAGCTAAGGCATCTTACATGATGTAAGATGGATCCAAGATAATGACGGATGAGTAAGAGGCAGATCACTCTAGAGGAAGTAATTTTGGTTTTGAGAGAGGCATTCTTAGGGAAATAGGCCTTGGGAGTGTTCATTTAGAGCTGGGCAGGATTGTGGTCCGGAGAGAGGAGGGTAGAGGGAAGGGCACTGGCAGAGCCTCAGAGGCCTGACGGTTCCTGGGGCCTGTGTGGGAATGGTTGGAAAGTTGGGTTGCAGTCAGCCTGCGGGTGGCCTGGACGTTGGGTAATGAGCGTGGCCGTCAGTTTATGGGCGCCCTCTCTAGAGTGGTCTGTAACTTGCTTCCTCCCTGAGGAAGTGTGACACGCTTCTGCTAGCTGCAGTGTCTTCCCCACAGCTGTGCTGTCCATGGAGGAGAAGGGGACCTGCTCTGCCATGGCTTCCTTACTCCTCAGGGTATGGCGTGTGAGTTATTTTAATAATGTATCAATCTGCCTTTTCTTTCTTTTGTCACAATGCATTTGCTTTCTAAAGTGGTTTGTTTTCAGGATAATAATTGGGTTTCCACAGGGAAAATAATAATGTATGAGGCAAATTACTGACTAACGTCCAATTCCTGACTTAAAAATTGAATCTCTAATTTTTTTCTAGTAGGTCTTCTTTTGATTAAATTTTTGTTTTGTTAGTTATGTAAAGAAACTTATGTATAGTAATTTCCGCTCAGTTGGATAGTGGTACTGTTCAGCACAGCTCATTGGTCTTCTGAAACTTTTACAAATGCAGTCTGATTCATTCCAGCCAAGTTAATTAGGAGGTACATAATGTTTCTCCCCTAATGGAGACAAATGTAAAATACAGAGATACAGAAATCATCTTCAGTTTAGACAGAAGAAATTTTAGTTACTACTGTTTGTTCCTGCTATTTGATCCCAGTTTATGTTTTGAAGTCTCTCTCTAATCAAATAAGATTTAATGTTTTAGATGTAATAGAGGACCATGACTAAACTAAGAAGAAAAGTTAATTTAAGGGCAATAATTGATTTTTAAAAACATAAAAGTACATTTCATGACTTGATTTCAAGATGATCTGGTGGTATCCTTATACTGTCACAGAAGGAAGTCCACGTTGGGACAAGAATGATGCTTACAAATCAGCACCCTTATTATCTCTTACTGAACATGTCTTTGTCCAGGCCAGTCTGCCTACCACCTCTGTGGTACACTGTTGATTTCATTTTTCTTCCAGTATTTACTTTTGGTTCTGGACCAATTATCTAGCTGTGATGCGATTCTTCAAAAGTATCCTACATTTTGTACTTAGTGAACTAGTGATTGTTCTGTTTGCAGACATTCTTTCTGAGGCTCTACTCTTGCCTCGAAAACCTACATTTGCAGAAAGGGAAATGTATAGGTTTTCCTTTTAAATGTATTTATTTTTATTTATT